>NW_009931303.1:0-459 GCF_000696875.1 Nestor notabilis | reverse complement strand
GAAAGATGGGGGTATGAGTCCTGTGACTGGAGGGTTGGAATGGACGGTTACCGGCTCTTTAGAAAAGACAGGCCAGGCAGATGGGGTGGGTGAGTTGTTATTTATGTCAGTGATAGGCTGGAGAGTATGGAACTCTGTCTGGGTCAGGTGATCAGTGATCAGAGAGTTTGTGGGTCAGGGTCAAAGGGAGAACAGCGATGGGGGACGTTACTGTGGGGGTCTGTTACAGACCACCTGACCCGGGTGACTCTGTGGATGAAGCGCTCTACAGACAGATAGGAGCAGCCTCACGCTCACAGGCCCTTGTCCTCATGGGGGACGTAAACCATCCTGATATCTGTTGGAGGGACGGGACAGGCCCAGCACAAGCAATCCAGGAGGTTCCTTGACAACTTCTTCTTGAAAGTAATAGAGAAGCCAACAAGGAAAGGTGCCAGCTTGACCTCGTGCTCACCAACA
>NW_009931302.1:69369-100818 GCF_000696875.1 Nestor notabilis | reverse complement strand
ACAACTCTTTGTCTGCGGCCATCCAGCCAGTCACTTTGCTCATTTGTAGTGCTGATTGTATATGAAGTGTGACAAGAAGCCCATTGCTTCCCTTATAAGGTATAAATGTAAACATTGAAATAGGATAATAGTATCACACTGTCAAGTTTTATTTGCTTTGCCTCCTGTCTTCTGATTACAACTGCCCTTTCCTGTAATAATCCATGACATGCACATGGTCTAAAATTTCTGTGTGCTACAGCTTTATAATTTAACAGTAAAAGTTAAAAAGTAATACTTTCATTCTAGCCAACAACATTAACAGCTTCCATGACAGGAAAGAGGAAAGTCTTATCATGGGAGGAAAGTCTTATCTTTGTAATTTTAGCAGTATAGACATTGAGAGCCATGTGTCCTGTTACCATGACAGTTTCAAGGCTGAGGATAGAAAGAATCCAGAATCTGCTGTGCTGAACAAAGGCTAAAAGTGGTCTTCTGTGTTAGACTACCAATTCTAGGTGGGAAAGCTGGGGTTCCAGGTAAACTCAGTATTTCTGGTGACACTGTCTTATGAACTCAGATCACTGATGACAGAATTATTCTCAAGACTGTGCTGCAAGAAAAGCCTTAGTTGGAGAAGGATTTGGTATCTAAGCTAGACTTTTCTAGTTTATTTTTTGATACATGGTCATGGTGTATGCAGGGAAAATACATGTGAAGCAGGAAGAAAAATGGGTTGAGAATATAAAAACACAATCAGACAGGAAAGAGCTTTTACCATAAGGTACAGCCTCTATTGCAGAACTGCTATACAGATTGTCAGAAACAGTGTTATTTATGAACTGCTTCCATTAGGAAGAAACACTTAGATATTCCAAATTGGTTACAGGTGATACTAACTTGCACTGAACTATAACTTGTACTGAACTTGAGTGGTGTTTCAAGAAGCGGCAATTTAGTAATGTTGTAGTATCACAGGGAGTGAAGTAGTAAAAGTGAATTGGAAGGAGCAACATGCTTGTTATAAAATTCTGAGTATCTTTTTCTCTAAATCTTTTAGAATTATGCAACGTAAACTGAACATTTTAGTTTAGGATTATTATGGCAATAAGACTGTTAAATGAAGAGTGTATTGTTAAAGTCCAATAAACCAATACAAAATCCTTTTTTCAAAGCACTATAGAGTATTAGAGTTTTGATAAACAATGTGGAATCTGACTCATACAAGCTTAAGCTCCTTAAGCTAAGTGGCAAGCTCTCTATTAATGATTAGGGAAGAAAGTGGGTTCTCTGGATAATAACTCAGAGCAGCTGGGTTTTTTTCTTATTAGCTACAAATAGCTTCCTTAGTTTGTGACAGTCCTTGCTATAGCAAATTGCTTTTTCCTCTTGTATGTCTCAAAGTGAAGATTCCATAAAATGGCAATTCAGGGCTTCTCTCTTTATTCTGATGCTGTGGTTAGCTGAGAATGTTCACAGCGCCATATATGTCTTTAAACTGAAAGCCATGCATTCTTATTATGTTATAGAAACTGGTATATGGTGCTCATTTCTCCTTGTTTTCAGCCATAAGATCATGTTAAAAGCTGATACAGTACTGATACAGTGCATTAGTTTTCCTAATGTCACTTGAACAGCTCAGTTGCTGTAGCAGGATAAAATCAGCAGTAGGAAAAAGTCTCCCATTCATGACTTTGCCTTCTACTGTTCTTCTACATCCCTCTTGAGATGCCTCTGTGCAAATGGAATGTGTGAAAACTTCAAACTTTAAATAACTAATGTATATTTTGTTTGTATATTCTAATAATGTAAATATCTCCATTTATAATGTCCTGCCACTGGCAATGTTCCTTTTGTGATGGAAAGGTTGGATCCACATCCAAACTACTGTGATATATATCAATATCTGCCTTAGAATGTAGTGGATGCAAAAGCACTTCCTCAGTTTGAAGATGTGAGAATTCTGTTCTTTGTTTTAATTTATTATTTGTCTTAGTTGAGTTTGTTCATTGCAGAAGTTTGATTTTTGCATTGATTACTGTGTGAGTTCAGGGGGTTATTTTTCTGCTGGAACAATGTCTGCATTCTCTTTTCACACTGACCTGTGACACAGGTCTCAGCTGAGTGAGCAGCTTCTGATTCAGGTGATGCATGAAAAAGGCAGTGGAGTATGCCATGAAAGATGATCAGAACTTCAGAACTGTGTTTGTTCTTTAACTTCATGAGAAAGTGCTAGATCTGAAAGGTTTAATATTGATTGCCTGATTACACTTGTTTTCTTAATAAGAGATAAGTTGTTGGTTTGGGTTTTTTCCAAGACATTTTTGAAAGGGGAGCTGAGGGAATCTTGGGAATTTCGGGAAGTCCTGTTGAAGTGAAATGCTAGGCTGCATGTGAAGACTCTAACCATATTAAATAAATAAATAAATTAAAGAATGGTAAGAAGATAAGACAGATATAATATTACAAATATTTTTTCTCTTTTCATCGTTGTGCAATCTAAATAAAGTATGATTATTAGAATCTTTTGCAAAGTCTCCTGATGTAACAAAACACTGTTCATTCACAGTACTCCTCCTTCCTCTTCTTCAAAACTGTCAATTTCATAGATGTTATCTTCTTCTACAGGCTTTCAAATAATGATTGAGCTGTTTGGAAAATGTGCCAGTATGCAGTGTTGCCAGTGCTTATTAGATACCATGGGAGCATTTAAAGATGTTTTGCTATTTAGGGTCTTCTCTGTATAATGGAATGCAGAGGGGTTGGTTTGGTTTGTTGCTGGTTTTGTCTGTATGTATAATTTTCATCCAGATGATCAAACTGAAATCTCAAAATTTTCATGGATGCTTGTGGAAGCCTGGCAGCATGGCATTATGGAAACAGTCATATCTTTTCACACATGAACAGTGAGGTAGCCTTGTAACTGCAGTGCAAATGTGTGTATGAGATCTAACTGGAAAAGCATTAGACTGGCATAGGTTCATATTCCCATTACTTGAAGAATGTACGGAGCGTATCAGTTTACACTACTTGATTTCACACTTTTTAGCCTGAACACAAGATTTGGAGAGCTGTATCTATGATATCTATTTTGTAAAAAATGTCCCCTTTTTTTGTAAAACAAATAAGCACAAACATATTTACATGCTTTCTTGCATCATTTTTATTAAGGCTAAAGTTATTATAGTAGTTTACAAAAAATATAAAAATATCCTGAAAAAAAATAAGTTAAGCAATTTATATTTTTAAATAGGAACTATGTGTATACTACTTCCTTTAATTTTTAGAAAAATAGGATAATTTGTCTTGATGTGATAGTAGATCCTCAATTCTTTTACGGAAGTTAACTTTGATAATGTGCTGCTCTTCTTTTGAAAGAGTAGTTTTCAATTCTTTGAAGTATCTCTCTGGATTGTGCATGGATCTCTTGCCAAGTGCAGTGATCGTTTGACTGTGAAGAAAAGATCATTAAGAAATGTTTATTAGATGATTTGTAAAAAAATGACAGTACTATGGTAAGCAAAATGTGAATTAAGAACAAGCATGTAAAGATTTATTCAAAAGAAATTTAAGAAAAAATGAAAAATAATTTTATGAAATTTAATTAAGATTCAAATGTTCTTTGATCTATAGAATGAACATGACTATTCCTAACAAAATAGATATCGTCAGCTGCATGGCTAATCCTGACCCATGTGATGTAAAGGGTTTCTGAAAAGGCACAGACTGCTATGGGTTTTAGTGCTGAATTGAAATTAAATGTTTTTTAAAAGCCTGTGATGATGCATTGACCTTGAAATGGATGTGGGCCAAAAGATTTTGTGTGAGTGAAAATCCATAGTGCTTGGTAATGTGGCACAATCCCACAGATCTGAACAGCTTTGATCAGCATTGGGACTGCTTCTATGTATTTAAAATTTCTTAAAATTTTATTTTATTTTAATAATTCCTGAAAATTCCTGGAAGTAAAGAAAGAACCTACTTACCTTGGCCACAAATTTATCCATTTTTTTGAAGCAGTCTTTCACTATGGATTTATGGATAACATTAAGTTCAGACTTCAGCTGTTATTTTAGTAGAAAATAAAAGAAAGTGTTAGCTTGAACAGTGACAAGTAAACAGTAGTTAAACATGACTCAGTATACAGTAACCTCTGGTAGACATGGTCATAACTGAGAGCATTGTAATGCTTCTGTGATATTTAAGCCTGCTGAATGTGTTAATGTTAAAGGTAGTGTAGCACACATGTCTACAAAGAGATCAGGAAATGAATGTATCGATGTTCAAAGGAAGGTAAGGGGTCTATGGATTTTTTTTTTTTGTTCTGCAGACCTAATATTTTCCTGAAGTGTTTTGCATACAATTTACATGTAGTTCTTCTTTGTCTTGACAAAAGCCATAAGAAGTTGAAAAGCATATGAACTTGATATTTGGTGAGAATATTTAGTTTTGTGTACAACTGGCATAGTCTCAGGAGAAGCAAGTTAAGTACTGGCTTAGTCACATTTTTAGTCATCATATTTCAAATAAGCCCACAAATATATATGTGTGAATTTAAAAGTGCCTGTATCATAGAGGTCAGTAAAACTTCTGTAAAACTGTTCTGTAAAAAAAAGTTTATTAGTAAAAGTTGCCTGTCATTACTTGCATACAGAAGTTTTAGGTTCCATTATTTGAAAACATAGTCTTTTAAAGTTTTCTATTGCATTTTCAGCTAACATGTTATCAGCTTTATTCACCGTGAATACGTGACTTGAATATCATGCAGTGGAAAAAAACCCTATACTTACACAAGTCTTGAGCTGATCATGATCTTCATATATTCTTCTTAGAAAAATGTTCTTATTTTGAAAAGGAGTTTCTGTTCTCTCAAAAAACTCAGCAATTTCATGCACTATATGAGCAATGGCTGCATTGTCATAATTAACCTGTGATGGCAAAACAAAAATACAAATTTGGTTTCTTAACTTTGCACTGAAGTTTCAGTTAATGGTACATTTTTAAACTGTCTGAGTCCAGTTAACGTAAGTTTTTAAATAATTTTCACCACTTTCTAGTGGTCTTCTAGATTTTTTTTGTACAAAGATTATAGAAAGTAACATGCATTGAAAAGATGGTATTTATTTGAAAATCAGGAATTATATGTGTGATTTCCAGTTGCAATTTTTGCTTTCATAAGATGGACCCCTATTTTGTAATGTAAATAGATCTTGCATTTTTGGACTGCATTGATATTCTTGGGTATATACAGTGTATGAGGAATAGTCAATAAG
The DNA here is from genome assembly GCF_000696875.1 of Nestor notabilis. Lineage (NCBI taxonomy): Eukaryota > Metazoa > Chordata > Aves > Psittaciformes > Psittacidae > Nestor > Nestor notabilis. Next base: position 95,566 of record NW_009931302.1, on the reverse strand, counting down.
AGGCCAGAAGTCAAAAGCAGATCCTTTGAATTCAGATCCAAGACAGTAAATAGATAAAGAGTGTGCAGCTCATTCTTTACAAGCATAGCACGTATGTGATGAAGGGGAGCTCCTCCTATCGTAGAGAAGGTGGAAATACAAGAGATGCTGATAGTGCTGCGTCTCCCTTTTGTTCCCTGGTTGCATTTTAGAAGCTCCTTTGAAGAGATGAGCTGGAAGTGGGCCGAATGAATTGCTTTGGTGTAGCAGCACACCCTCAACCGAGCAGCTCCTTATTTTGTGGCATTGCAGACCCGGACTGAAAGTGAATTTTGCACATAAAGTGTATGCATGGGCTGAATAGTACATAGAATTACCCCTGCAGTACTTTTATGGGGTTTGCTTCTGACTGAAACTGAAGTTGGCATGCCATTCTGGCAGTTTCCAGGCTACAAGACTGATTACAACTACTTTTCCATTTTAAACAGCAGGACTAACAAAGTGTCTAACTTTTTCCTTGTAAATGTGTTCTCATAACTTAAATAATAGGAAAAGCAAGAACTGGCAATTTCCATAAGTTACTTCTCAGGGAAAAGAATTTAGAATGAAAAGTCAGGAGTCATATTTATTGTTTAAACCTGTAATTCGGTATGTAATGCTAGGTTCTAAAGTAAATTCTTGTGACAAGGTGCATAGGCTGTTTGAGGTAGAGCTGTTACAATGAGATAATGTCAAGTGTATATCTTTTCTACTTACCGCTTTTAGCATCTCCTCAGGGAAACACAAATCTTCATTGCTTACTTCCTTACAATCCCAAGAAAAGCCTCTTTTGTTCTTAAAGAAAACATCAGTGTAGAAATTTTAAGCATATGAAAAAACAGGTTTATTATAGAAACAGTTCATGAGGAGTTCGCTTATCAGTTGGTGTCTTAACAGAGAGATGTATGAATGAACACAACAACACAGGACATATATCTCATGAGATTGTGTGAAGAAGATTCATTTGCTTATATGTTCCCAAACTTATCTAAAATGCAAGAAATAGCTGCTAGTTACGTATTTCACCTTTTCTCAGATGCTCCAGGGGGGTCAGTCTGTAAAGTGTTGGGGAAAGGGCAGGCCACAAAAGAAGCCAAATTGGGAAAGAAGACGTTCTTTCCATATAGCTGATTTCCAAAAACACCCTCAGAGAGTATTTGTCCCGAAAACTTTTTGCCAATGGATGCCCTTTTCTTGAAGTGGGATTATGTCATGGTAAAGTAAATTAATGTGCTATAGTTTCAGTTTGATGCCAATTAGCAGGAATCCCAGCTGCCTGTGTATGCTAAAATATGTGACTTCTGTGTGGAGGATGTGGAGCTCTTCTTGGGAAGACACACATATGTCATATATGCAACAGGATGAGTTTGAATTAAAAAAATGTAAATTTAAGACTTTTGGCTTTTTAGAAAAGGGACATCTGGCTCACAACGTTTTAATAACATAAAAAACCAAATAAGTAATCCGGCAATTATTACATATTTGAGAATTCCAAGTATCCAAACTGAAAAAAGATTGAAAATGGCATCTATAGATAGTGACAATATTTTACACACTGACGTACCAATTCCTCAAAGTCCTTTAAAAGCTCACTCCACTGCATGCTTTCAAAGCACTGATGACTGTTGCGTTGGTGATTGCCAAGGGATGTAGCAATAAAGCAGACAGTTAGGAGGAAAAAAGAGCTCCTGGGGCAATACATTGTCTAGTTCTGGTCTGGAACAAGAAGAAGACAGAAGGCTTAATAGTATCAGGATGGTTTTACAATTTTGTAAAGTCACACAAGCACAGCTGAGCATTTGCTCCTGCTTGTTCACTTTTAATCTGTATTTACTGGAATGCTATGATAGGTTTAATGAGTTCAGATTTTATGGTACAACATTTGAAATTTATATATGTTTATCCAATGTATAAAGAGAAAAAAAATTGTATAAGAAAGCCTTTTCTACACCATTCATCTAATAAGTAAACGGTTGCATGTGTTTTTCAAAAATCCTATTCTGATTTTCTGAAGTATTATTTCTATATGGATAAAAAAATGCAGTATCTAGAAAACTGGCATTATTTGCTATAGCAGATTTTACTAAATGTAAACTATTGCCTGCAAAATAATGAATGAAAACCCATATTTCCCCCCCCAGCAGTTTGTTGTGCAGTAATATCTGTAACCTTGTTACCTGTAATTTGTAATATTATTTAAAGCTGTTGTTTCTAAATGTAAGATTATATTTTAGTCAGATTTTGTTTCCATAGAACTCATTTAGCATTACAGAAGTAAAGTAAAAAGGAAAAATGAAATAAATAAATTAATCTCATCCAGAAAAATCAGCAATAAAATCAAAGAAGCCAACCTTGTGGGTAATATTCAGCTCTTGATGTGCTCTTCTGGGGGGCTCCTGGGGTACCATTCTGTCAGCTACCTCAGTCCCTTTTAAATGCTCTTCTCCCACTTTTACAGATGTCTGACCACCCCCTCTCACCAGATGATGCAGAGTGAAACTTCCTTCTTTCAGTATTCTACCTCTTCAGGTATAATGATTTCCAGGCAATAGAGGAGTTACACGTAGGTGGCATAGAGGCCACATTTTAAGGTTTTTACTTAAACAGATAAAAATTAGATTGCTGAAGTCTGTAGTCTGTAGAACAACATGTTAATGTTTATTTTACTCGATTTTACAACACATAAGTAACAGTTTGTAAATATTCATGTACAGGTGATAAAATATAAAACACACTGTTCTTGAAATAAAGAAATGTCTTCTGTATGAATGTAGAATTTCATATAACTTACTCCATGTGCTTTATACTTGTATAAGTAATGTTGAACATAATAGTAAAAAAGTTTAACTGTACTCACTCTATGTGAACATCTGGCTTGATAGTCTGCAATATTATATTTGCTTTCAGATGTAAAATGCGAACTCGTATGTGCACACGTATACATACATGTCACATACATACCTTTCTATACATATATTATTTCCCCAAGTTACACCAAGTACTATGAAGTGATCAGCATAAGTAAGTTTTTCATTGACTGTAAGTTAGGCGTCCTGAAGAGAATTAATTTACGAGAGACCTAATCCCTACCAAAGTAGAAAATGTCTGAATAATGATATTATATTTTCATTAAATTTTCTCCCCAGAGCTTTTAAATACTATTAAAACTCAAAGCAACTCTAGCATCCAGCGGTACTGTTCTTGTTATTTCATACCTATCTGAGCCCCTTCAACTTACTGCCTAAAGTTTCTATGTGATAGTTTGTCCAAATATTAAGCACTGCGTTTCTTGTAGACAGAAAGGATTTTGTGGCAGGTTTTTAAAGGTGGATTGTTAGGGTTTTTTAGATGGATTACCTTGTAGTTTTAAAAGACCTTAGATACCCAACATCCAACTTCTGGAAAGCTCATTAAGATCATATTTGTATCTTTCATCTGTAACATTTTGTCATTTTCTCCCTTTACGGAATACTGATCCTTAATAAGTTTACTTTATTAATGCTAGTGGATGTCTATTCTCAATATGCCATTCATAACACTTCAGGATTTGTAGTAAGAAACCTAACACCTGGAATTAAAGGCAATTTTGGCCACTTTTCTGATAATAAGTAGCTAGATGGGTGTAGCAAGACAGATCTCATTTTATCTTGTCTTGGAGATGTTTCATGGACACCTTTTCAGCAGTAGATTTACTGTAAGGTACAGGCAGCCATTAGGGAAGGGTAGGATTCTGGGTATTGCTCTCTTAGCACAATGCCATGTGAGGACTGAATAGAGAACAGTGGTAGTAGGGCGAAGATGACATCAGGAACAGTACAGTGTTGGAAGCTGGAACATTTTCAAACATCCATTTTTAGTGTGATCGCACCTTTCAGTGTAAGCCACCTGGCTACCTAACTTGATGCTACAGATGTGAACCTAAATCTTAGGGATTCATTTATATTCAGATGTGTTGACTTTTCAATACCTAACAAAAAATAAGAAAGGTGATAATTTACTGAATACTAATTTAAATTGCAAGAATTAAATTTTAGACCACTGAAGTTGTGTGCAAACCTCACTATGCATTCCTTAGGATTCAGTACAGAAAGTTGCTTACTAGTTGGATTCTTGGTTTCAATGAACAACCATATAAAGGAGCAGTTCTGATATTCTAAAATGGTGGATCCTATTCATAAGACAAAATACTAGTTTCCTTATGAACTGAGTAACTTTGTAAAATGTTTTAAATAGGCTAGCTGGGGTTAAATACGTATTATTGCCATGTACAGGAAACCATGCTGATTATGTTTTAGATTCTAGCTTGCATGTTATGTATGTTAATGTAAATATCTCTAAACAGTGGTACCCTAATTTTTTCATGTCATATTTAGTTTCAGGCTTGCTTTTGATTCAACACCAGTAAAAACTGGAAAATACATGTTGTATACTACATCTTCAGTGGACTTTCTATAGGAAAAATTTAGAGAAGTGTTTTTGGCGAGGAGAGTTGCATTAAAATTGCCTATGCTCCTTATCTTTGTCTTTGCATTTCTTCCTTTTCCCAATGTGGCTTCTTGAGAGGTCAAGACTAGGGAATAGAAGATGCACAATGATGTCTGTGTAGTATTTCATGACTAAATCATAACTATTCTTATTATAATTTTATCATACCTACAATAAAATTAATTTGGACCACTTTGGAGAGAATATTCAAGGAAGGAGTGCAATGGGGCTGCAGCTAAACCAAGTCAGCTTTCAAAAGGTGTTTCTTTATGTTATGTTTGCTAATGGAGGTTTTTCCTTAGAAGACTGATGAAATAAGCATATTGCGAACCTGCAATTCACCTGTGTGAATGTTTGTATTCATTTGTCTAACATAGGGATTCCAATATGTTCTTTTGAATAAAAACCCCAAGCAAATAAAGACAGGAAGCAACACATTTTTTCTAGCTGTGTATATAATCTTATTTGAGTTTACAAATCTTTCAATACCAGGTTTTTTTTTAAAAAGTATTTACCTTTAAAATTAGACTATTTTAATGAGAAAAGCATAGATACTACTTGTTTATTGTTAGAGTAATAGGCTTTTCTTGGTCTGAAAGATGATTGAGAGATGTCTGTGTTTGAAAATTTACCAGTCGTTTTTTTCACTCTGCTTAGTTTTCAGCGTTAGACTTCACACTTCAGGATAATGTTGTCATTTTCTTTTGTGCACTGGAACACCATGAGTGAGCAGGCTAGGCATCTGGAACGCTTTAGCTTTTTTCCTTTAATGTTTTCTCCCTCTGTTGTGGTTTTCCTTTTACAAGATGCTCGGCACTGATGTGGTAAAGCTTTTACTCTGCCGTGCCATTTTCCAGTTTCTAAACATTTGCAAACAAACAAACAAAAAGATCTGCATAAGAATTAACTAAACAAAACCATTTCACAGAATATTTATTGTATTTATTGAATGTAAGAGCCATAGCCTGTGTCGTGTTCGGGCCCCTTTCTGCTGGTTTACTAGAGGAAATAGCAGCTCATTTTTTCAAAGCAAGGTAATTGAATACTGTCAGTATCGCTATACAACTATAAAATTTCTTTGTGCTAGGAGCTCCCATTCTCTTTGGGACAGATGTGTGTGGGAGAGATGTTTCTGCTCCACCCTGCCTTTTTTTTTTTTTTTTAATAGTTTTTTTGAAAAGGCACACCTTACTGTATGAAGTGTATCTGCAGAAAGTGAAAGCCAAACGTGAAAGTAAGTCATTTCCTGCATTACTTTTTCCAGTAAAACTAATCCAAAAAGCAGAAATTAAACATATAAGCTCACTGCTTTAGAATTCTGAACTAGAGTCCTGTAAATGAAATACATCATAGCTCTTTACTTCACTAGTTCAAGAATGTAGGTAGTGAGGAAATTATTAACTTTCATTTAGGTAGGCCTGGTATAAATTTAGGTTATAACTCATCTTTAAGGCACCAAAATGAAGCTTGGAAGATCTGAACATCCAAACTTTTTATTTTGGTGACCTTTGTGCAATAACTTTTTTCTTCACTACTTTAATTCCTATCTGTCTCTAGATGAGTGTTCATAGGGAAGTTTAGGACTGTGTTGACTTGGAAGAGTTTAACAGAAGGCTTGCTGTCTGCAGAAAGTGATCTGAATATTGTTGCAAAGTAAAGCAGAAAAATCTAGATGAGAACTTGTATTAGTCGCAGGAACAGAAAGCTTTCTGGAGGCTCAGCAATGTGAATAGGCATAGACCCTTTCCTGTCATAATTTAACCATTTGTATCATTCTTAGTGGAGACAGCTTCAGTGTGATGTAAACCATAGGTATGTTTACACAGTATACATTTTTATTATTGGTTTCAAAGGTAGTTTTTTTGAAAATTCATCATAGCTTAGAATAAAAAATCCTAAACCTAAAATATATACCAGGAAGGAGAAAGCATACCAGTATTTTGTGATAGCTATAGGTATCTAATGCTTAACGAGTAATAAATTCATGTTGCTTAAAAACAACCAACTATTAAATTGTCTCACTTTTTAGCTTAAATGAAATTTTGTAACAGGTTATAATATTTTTGTGACTATTAGGACTTCAGATATATAAGAATACAGAGGGTAAATGGAGAAGTCTAATGGTGATTTAATAATAACCTGCCATAACATTATGGGGGTTTAATTCTATTTTATTTGGCCATCAGTATTATTTTGCTTCAGCATGCTACATTTTAGAATAAAAGAAAAGGCAAATTTCATTGAATTTTGATTGCATAACAATGTTTTACTTGTTTTGAAAGCAATGTATTGTTTGAATAGTGATGCTCTGAGTATGTGACATCACTAGGTGGCAGGAGCAGGTTATGGAGAGTGACAGTTACGGACAGTGTGGAGATGTCATTCCTCAGATCTCAAGTCAAGTCCCTTCATATGTCTAAGAAACTGAAGGAACCTCCCTGTATTTAGAGAAATATCACAGTGGACTCATGGCTTTCTGATTTCATTAAGGCCAGGTTTTCCAGAGTATTTAGCGCAGCTATTTTGAGAGCTACTCCACTATAGGGGGACCATTTTAAACATACCAGTATTTATCTGTAATTCTAAAAATTCCCAGCCTCTGGGGCTCTTGGATTCTGGAATAATTTTCTAATCGGAGTAGTGCTAAAGTATATTTTGTATTAACATACAAGCTTTACAAGCTGATGAGAAATCCTGTGTGTACCAGAGCTGGATTTGGTGATTTTAGAGGTTTGGTTTCTTGGGTTTTTTTAATAAGATGGGGGCTAGAGTAAAAATCCTTCAGAATGTTTTAACTCAGCCAGATTGAATTGTGATGTGAAAGCCAGAAAATGACAGTAAAATAAAAGCTGCCTTTTTTCCAGATGTTCTCACAACCACATCACCCCCTAATTAAAATTGTGCAAACTATTGTATTAGTTAAATGTTCTGTTTGCACCTGAACCTTATTTGAGAATGGTTAATCCTTACTACTTTTGGTATCATTTCCTTCCATAGCATTTAATGCTCACTGCTTTCTATTCCTGAAGTTTATGCACATGTTTTAGAATTCTCACTCATTTCTTTCTGTGTACAATTTTCCATGCAATGACCTAGCTCTATGTATTGCTGAGTTCATGCTGGAAGAACTTTGTGGTTTATGTTTTTGGGAAATCTGTTAGTTAGCCATACAGTTCAGCTGTTCGGTAAAGTGTGATGGTTCATCATTCGAAATTTAAAACTATAATCCTGATCAATTAACTAATTCCCATCAATTTCTCACTTACTGAAAGGTAAGTTCAATTAAAACATCGTTGTATTTAGCCGTGTACTTCAGCATTGATAATGTAAATGACTGACATCTACCTTGATACATGAAAAACCTATACTGCCGTACATAAGTATAAAAATGGTGGAAAACACAGCCAGAAACATGGGTGATGTCCCTCGGTTTATAATAAATTATAACCTGGTGATTAAGGAAGGTTTTACTGACTAGGGAGGAATGTAATAACCATCTAAGTTGTGCTAACTAATGCTAATGTTAAGTCCAGTGTCTGCCCCAACTGGTTACTAAGGCAGTTACAGACAATATGAGAGATGGATAGGCTTCATGTTCAAGAATAAGTGCTTCATTTATTATCACACAAAGGAGAAGAGGCACTACTTTTCTTCCCCAGACATGCTTTAAAAGCAGACTTCATTGATTTCTCTAGAGACCTGATCCATTTTGTCTTCCCACAGTAGAGCTGATCCATTTTGTCTTCCCAAAGTATTTAGTTGTCTTCCTTGAGAGTTTCAGATGCTGGATCCATGCCATGCTTAAACATCAGATGCTGGACAGGCTCAGTACAATACAGGAGAAGAACATTGAATGGTTGGAATAAAGAAATGCCAAAAAGCTGAGATTCTGTTAAATTTAGGCATTTCTAAGGCTTCCAGAACTGAAGTTTTGAACATAACTGTATAATGCATGAATTAATTCATTTTAATCGTATTAATTCAGTCTTCTTTGGAATTGTTCCGAAATAGTCCTTTTTATGAAAGCAGACATTACTGCCTACTATTATAGCTACTTCCCTCCCTTCCCTCCCCAATATATATAATATATATCATAGTAGCTGGTCAATATGCCTTAACATATACCTTGAAAAAACTCCATTATCAACAAGATTCCACCTACCTGCAGGAAAATTTCATTACATGACTTCTGACATTTAAACAGTGAATGAAACTAGAAACGTCCAGGGGACTTTCAGCCTTTTAGAAGCTGGTAGTTAATTACCAATTAGTACATTGAAAATCTTGAGGATTAGAAAAGAAAGGGGGGCAATCATGAAGAAATGGATAATACAATGTAAAAGAGTATATTTTTTTCCAGTGAAAATTTAATGTCGTCAGTTATCAAGTACATCTACAGAAATCAGGGTTTTTTTTTTTTTCATCTATAAAAATACAGCAGAGGAGTATGGACACATCTGAAATGTTTTTTTTACAATTACTGCTGCTTCTGTTTTCCATTGTTAACTAACTACAGGTTTGACAAACTACTGAGTGTGTGGTAAAAACCAAATGCCTCATTTTTGCTGCCATATTGTGTAGTTGGAAGTCTCCAAAGACTAAGCAATGTAATTTTGGTTTTGGGGAAAACTTAGGAGGATTCATGTCTTTAAAAATTCATAGCAGGCCACTCATATTTACCTAGGTAGTTTGGGAATGGTTAATACAGGGTTTTGGACTACCTCCACCCACTGATTGTATAACAAGACTGAATTAAATTAATGAGATTTTCATAAACATTAATAATATTAATCATTTTCAGATGCTAAAAATTATTAAAAAAATTAAGCACTCTGCAGCTTTGGTTTCATTGCAGTCATAGTACTTTAGGAAAGCTTAACTTCAGTGCAAAATGAATGGGAAGATGAGGTAACAAATGTGGTGAGAATAAAGCCAGTTTATTTTCAGTTCAGAGGAATGGACATTTAGAAAATATATATAATCTACTTCATCATTTAGATTGTTAGTTCTAAGGAACTCTGTCTTGACTTGCAGTAACAATCACAATGGGTTGGTTGGTTTGTTTGTTTGTTTTAAACAGGGTATTTATGGGAAAATACACCATCATTACAAAAACATTTTATAAAGACTGGCCTTAAAAATCTGTACCTGACTTTGCACACAACCTAGAAACTTAAAAGTATGAAGCTTTTACTTCGGAGTAGAAAATATGTAACAAATGTAATTTCAATGAGTTTAAATTTTTATCATAAAGTTGTTCATATTTTTTAGAAGAGGTATTTGAAATAACATTTCATTATTAGGTATTTTTAAAAACTTATGATTTCATAGTTAACAACAAATACGATTTTCACCAAACCCCAGAATATTTCAAAGCAGCATGAAGTAGTAGATTTACCCTTACTTACCCTTAGATTTTGTCTTAATCAAAGACAAAAATGAGAGATGTTTATTTTCATTCTTGCCATTGTCAGAATTAAGGAAGATCTTTTAAATGGTGAATGTATAATTGTGAGATATTCTAAACTGATCTGTATGTATATAAATATATACACATGCATAAAAATATTAGTTGTATTGCTGATTTAATATACATAAAAATAAGCAATCTGTAAGAAGATTTGAGAAGGACATTTGTCATAATTTTTCAAAGCAAGCTTTTATAGTGATTGTTTTTTTTGAACTACAGAGGAAAATGAGATCTTAAAAATAGTTAAGTCATAACTTGTTGACAAATGCAGCCTGAAGGTGGTAAGAAAAACAATAAACAAGGTTGAAAAAGCTACCTTTTTAACACAAAGACACAAAACCCCAAACTCAGTTCCGAGCAGAAAAACTTATGTCTGCATAATAAACATCTAATCAGCTTTGCCATGGTCTTCAAAAGTGGTGTCACTAGTGTGACAAGATTAGTTATATACATAGTATATAGTATATATATACACACTCTTCCTATATACACATAGCTAAAATGTTTTATGTAGCAAGTTTTCTAATTTCTTATGCTTTAGATTGTTCCAGTTGCATAACAGACTTTACTTTTCACTATGCAAAATCATAATGTTCAATTCCCAGCTTTCATTTCATTAACACTGAATGGTTTCACTTTACTCTAACCAGTGGCTGGAAAATACTCTCCACCCTGTCTACAAATGAGACCCCTCACTTTACAATAACTTGCAGAAGATTTTTAATGCCCAACTCAGTTTTTGTTTTGTTTTATAGTTCCATTTGATGAAATGGACTATTGTTTGTGTACTTCACTCCTGCCAGTTCCAGATTGAGTTGATTTTTTTTAACTCATTGAATTCTGCTAGTGGGTTTCCTGGCAATAAGTGGAACTTCTCTGATCATGACTTAACAATAAGACTTAGGGAATTTTACAGCTACCCCACACTTCATGACTCTATAAGATAAAGTCTGACGCATTTACTTTCTATTCCTTCCCATGTATCCCATGCCATTTCCTTGCTATATGCTAATTTCAGTAGGTAGGACTGGGCTTTCTAGCTTGGCAGAAAGGATAAAATGGTAATGTCACCTGAAAAAACTTAGTATATCTTTATTAAGTGTAGTTATTTTGTTTTATTAATCACATTTATGATACAGTGAAGGTAAAAGGAGCAACAGAACTCGAGTAAATCTTGAAAAAATGAAGCAAGCTATAACAAAAAAAAAAACCCAATACTTTAAATAGAAGCATACAACAGATTAATATCAAAATTAATTATGAAATCCATCACCAGTGATTTCTGCTCCTATCTGTTCCCTGTGATCCACCAGTGCAATATCCAGTGGCCAAAAATATTTTGATTCAATCATTTCATTTGTCAATCACTTTTCATCTGAATTGTATACCAGGAGTCTGCAAATTTTGAAACTCGCTTTCAAGTCTGGTAGACCCGGTTACTGGTCCTCCCTGAAATGAAGTTTAATCACGTGTCTAATAGTTCATTAGAATTATTATCATGCCTACAAGACAGGATCTCACTGAAAATCACGGGGAGCTAGAGAAGATCATCTTCCTCATTGTCAATCATAGGAAAGTTACTTTGTTTTCATATTTCCTGTAAAGTGGGAGACAGGACAACCAAGAACTGTTGAGAGAAAAAAAAAAGAAAAAATACTCCTTCCCCAAGGGACCTCTAGTAAGCAACTGTCTCTTAAAGACCACGTTAATATGACATTCATGTGGACCTTCCAAATGTCAGTAGAAGGCCTCTATATATCCCATAATATTTACAGATAAAACTTTTAATGTCAGTGTTTTTTCTAGGTCAATAAATGAAGACAAATTCTAAATCACAAAATCAATTGAGAGCTTTGAAAGCATCTTATTCTGAAAACTGGAAGGTAAACTGTTCCCTCATGGTGAATTAAGAGTAGTCTTAGACATGAATGAGTTAGTGACTGGATTCATAAAATGAGATTAATCTCTGTTAAACATACTGGTCTAAAGTTCAGTCATGGGCTATGTCTTCACTAGAAAGTTATGCAAGAAATAGAAATGAATCTGCAGAACCAAAATGATTGATTCTCTGTGGAGATCTACACTATTGCAACTTTTGGAGGGGTTAGTCCTGATAACTCTAGTCTCATTCTGTCAAATAATGAACAAACATGTATTCAGTTGTGATCGTGGAATGCAATCTTCTCAAAGGAATTCAGTTCATATGCTGCAAGATGACTCTGATGCAGATGAAAGCATTGTCCCCAGTTAAGATCAGGAGATTTTAGAAACACACTCCTGACCCAAAACACTAATATGCTCTTACTCTGAGTTAGTCATCTGAGGTTTCTTTACCAATCAATAGTGGTAAATAGGCAACTCCAGAATGTGATTTAATGGCACTTAGGCACTCTCTCAGGATTGATGTCTTGAAATGTTTTTTGTTTATTGATGTATAAGGAATCTACAATGAGTAGCCCAGGCTTAGATATCTAACAGTTAAAACTGTAGCTTTGGGCTAGGTTCCAACCTCAATAATATGTGAGTGATATCAGTCTGCTTAAAGTATCTTATTTAGTTGCTCAAAAAAAAAGATCACCTTAACAGTTAAAATAAATCTATTATTCCTAAATGGAACAACATCATTTTCTTTGATCAATATCAGCTGTCAAGTGTTTGAGACTTTTAGCCAAACCCAGCTATTGGATGGTTTGGCTAAAAACCTCAGATCTATTGGAATGGACCTATTCAAAAGCTTAAGTGTTTGAAGAAATCATTGAGTGCTTCTGTTACACATTTATAATTTCTGGTATATAGACTAAGGATTGTAGCTTGTGATTTTTATTAGCCTATGGATTTCTTTATCTAAACTTAATCTTGTATATAAGAAAATTATTACTACTTTGATTTCTGAATCTTCAAACTTCTCATCTAAGGATTAGTTTGTTTTTCTCTGGGATTTCTCTTCTAAGTTCCTAGATTGTTCTGTGTATTAAATAACAAACTGGTTGTTTATGAGTAATTTGATTGATGAAGAATACTAAAGGATGAATTAATTTTGTGTAATATTTACCATCTATGAGTTATCAGTTCTATAAGCAGCTTTCTATGCTGCTTCTCTAGGCACTGAGGAGAGAGGGACTTAAGGTAAGTCACTTCATCCTGGAACAGGTGGAATAAATTGGCCTATAGAGGAATCAATCTTCTTAACAGAATATAATAGATGGGGAAAAAGACCTCTGGAGGTCACAGGGGTGTATCCTGCGGAGTTTTAGGTATCTCCAGTATGATGGGATACAGCCTCTTTGGGCACCCTTTTTCAATTTTTGATTACCCTCATTGTGAATGTTGGGTTTTGTTTTTTTTTTTTTCTTTTTTATTTTCTAGTCAGAATTTCCCTTATTGCAATATGTGTCCATGTCAGTTCTAACACTCTGCACCTCTAAGAGAAATCTGACTCTACCTTCTCTATACCCTAACTTTAAGCAGATGTAGATTTCTCTTTAGATTTCTTTCTAAACTGGACACAATACTCCAGATGAGTTCTCACAAGTGCTGAATAGAAGAGACATTATTTTCCTGGGCCTGCTAGCCAACTCTTGTTAATAGAGGCTAGTTTGTTTTCTTTGCTGGAAGGGGGCAACATTGACTCATTTTCATGCTCACCAGGACCACAGGTCCATTTTGCAGGGCTACTTTCTAGCAGGTAATACTCAGCATGTGTAATTGCGTGGGGTTATTCCATCCAAAATATGGGACTTTCCATTTGCCTTTGTTGAACTCGAGATCAGTCCTTATCTCTAGTCTGTTGAAATTCCTCTGATGGAAATTTCTCCACCCTCCAGTGTACTGACCCCTTCCCCTCAATATGATATCTCTAAAAATCTCCGTGACTATATTCACTTCCATTGTTCAGGTCATTAAAAAAGACATTGAAAGCAGTGGCCCCAGCATAGACTCCTGAGGAACACTGTTGGGAACTCACTCTTAGTTGCCCTTTATACTGTTGATTGCAACCCTTTGAGCCTGCCAGACCATTTTCCACTCATCTTACAGCCCTTGTGTTGAAATTATTTCACCAACTTGACTAAAGGCTACCTTGGAACACCATGTCAAAAGCCTTGCTAAGATATTAGAATTAGTTGAATGAGTTACAAAAGCATGGAGAAACAGGTTTCGGTCAAAGATTTGGGAATCTGCAAGCTCAACAGTATAATCAGAGCTACAGAAAATGAGATCAAATGTTTAACTTTGAAACCAACTAGTCAAAGTCTGAAACTATCACATGGTCATTTTGCTTTTTGCTATTACAGTGCTCTAGATAAATGGGAATACAACTATAAAGGCTCAACAGAACATTCCTGATGATTCACCTTCATACTTGTCTCATCTTGCAGCTCCAGATATTTACTCTTAGTGTTACACCTTTGTCTGTAATGGCTGTTTTCCCCTTTCTGAATATATTAAAGGTGGAATATACATTCCAGGCAAGTGCACAGTGGTTTCAATCAGGAAATAATTTCCTTTTATATTTGGATCTAGTGAATTAGGGATTGAGTCTCACCATGCTGCGATATTCTTATTCTTATATTTAATAATTAAAAACATAACAATATCCCATGTGTTTCAGTAAAGGTCCTCAGATTAACTAGGACTACAAGACTGATTTTCTAAGGAAAAGCTTTAGTTTTTACAAAGCCTAGTCTATATTTCAAGTGGATATATTTTCCACAGAACTTGTGCTTTTGTTTTTCTTTGACTGTCTTCAGACACCTGAGTGTAATTACTTGCAGTTACCTCTTAAAGCATGCCCTAACTGTGTTGGAACAAGAAGTGAATCTGTGCTGGGATGAGGCAACACCATTTCCTTTCCTGTTTCTGTACTCCTGTTTCCATTTGAAGAAAATGCATTCACAGAAACCAAAACCATATTAGAGGCCAGCTGAGGATCTGGCATGCCCCCACAACTGCCATCACTTGCCATGTTGGTGCAGTGACATTAGCAGGCCCCACGTGAGTGGTGCTTTGTTGTGGCAGAGCACATCTCCTGCTCTCAACATTTTTAACCGTAGAAGACCAAGATCTGAAAATTTTCTTTCTCTGACTAGGAATACATACCAACTCTGTCCTACATAGCTATAAATTCACATATGTAACCACTAACCTAGGAGAAAAATCAGATATATTTTTCCCTAAAGTAGGACTTAAAACTTTCTATGCCTTCTAGCAGCTTGTTTGGTTTGGGTTTTGTTTGTTTTTTAATAACTTTAGGAATATTTCTGAATGGGTCTAATGAAGAATATATTTTATCTAATAAGTCAGATTGGACTACAATATGAAATAGTCTTTCTGAATATTAGAAGCCTCATATTATACTTACGTGGGAAAAGTAACTGCAGTAAACTTCAGCAGGTACACTGATAACAGTCCAGATAAGAACTGCCCAGTGAATAGCCAAGACTATTTCTGCAGCATGTCCTTTCAACATTTTGTGAAATGCTTCAGGAAATAAGTTTTCTTATTCTCCTAACTGCTCCTGTATTGCACACCCTTGATGTAGTATTTGCTGATCTAAAGACATCTCCAAGCTACATTTTGCTACAAAAAATCCAAATTAAATACGAATCTTTTCTCTACCTTCCTAGGCTGAAAAGGAAAAATGGAATAGAGAACATTTTCTTGCTGAATAGGAACCAGGCAAAATGTGTTTTTGAAACAACAGGCTGTGCTTAAATGCATTTTCTCAAGGACTTCATCACCAGTGGCAGAATAGAGCTATTCCCCACATGCACCATGACTCCTAGAAACAAATGTCTGTTGGTAACAGGTTGATGTGATGTTAACTCCAGAAAAAGACATCATAGTGGTACTGAACTACAGTGTGAAGTCTAGATCTTAAGTGAGGACTTTTCATTTGCATCCAGCAGGTTTTCTGTTCATCTCTTCTTTCCACTTTGTCTCTCTTGCATAAGTTGTGCAAGCTGAACTGAATAAAACATTCAACATCTAAGAGGAAATGAGACCTTGTAAGATATTTCATCATGCTTGTTACAGTACATAGAAAACCACAAATTGTTTCTAAAGGAGAACAGGTTATCCCTGAAATGGCACGATAAAATGAGGAAAATGAAACTGAAGCTGTAGTACATACGTGGAATGAGCTGTATGTGCAAAGGGAAAACATCAGCCTAGTATGTTGAAAGATGCAGGTGAAAAGTAAAAATTCATTGGGAATATGTGACCTGCTCTAGATCAGTAGGATTTTGGAGAGAAGCACTTCAGGAACTATCACTTTTTGGAAGAACTCAGATATACACAGAACAGTCTAAAGAATTCCTTTTGGTTATTTGCTTCAAATGCATACCTCTTCATTTTTATTCAATGTATACTTTCGGGTACTTGTCAGTGCTAGGGATGGAGCCTTGCTACAGGGAGTCAGTTGATTCTGTGCTGTACCTGTGTTGTTCTTAGACATTGGAGAATGTACTATAGCAGTTGGACACCTCTAAGCTTTTCTGGATCTGTTGCTAGTGTATTCCTCACTGTTATGAGAAGCTACAAAGTACCTCCACTTTCAGGCCTCTGAAGTCCACAGTTTGTCTAATTCCATAAAATTATTGGAATTTTATTAAATAAAAATTTAGCATTATAAACTTATTTGCTTCATTACTTTTTTTATTCTTTCTATTATGTCGTCTTGCTTCCCATGATGATACAATTCCCAGCAGAATTGCTCTGTTCAATAGCATTATGGGCAGGATATCCCTCTGTTTCTGTTTCCAATCCTGTTTGTAGCACTATACCAGGAGAATCTCTTCTGCAGTTCTGCTCAGAAAATAATTTTGACCCAGATTTGTTTTACCCATGTAACCTTACATTGCTTATTTTGTATTTTTTCTGAAGGTTGCATGTTCTTACATGTCTGTGTTCCTGTTACAATTGCCATTTCATATTTTCCCAAGTTTGTTCCATTTTACTGTCAGAACTGTTTGGTTTAGCATTGTAATGTTGAAATTCCATCTGGGTTTAAGATTTCGAGTAACGTGAAAGGTGACTTTGCAGCCAAGCCTGTTTTTCTTTATAGGCTTTTATAACATTGAAAAACGGAATACTAAATCTCTGACTGGCACACCTTCAGTGCTCAGCTAGCATGGATTCCTTGAAAATGGTAGCTTAGAAGTATTACATTTTATACAACTTTTCCTGGAGTTGAAATCTAGATGCCTCTACAACAGTTTAAATATACGTGAATGTGATTGATACATTTTCCTCAGTCATGACTGTGATACAGTTTATTGTCTTCCATACATGTTACAATAATCTTAAGAATTACTGTAATGAGACTAGCAGAAGTATTAATTTCTTTCTTACATGATTTAGAAATAGTTTGAACTATGCAACATGAACTTTTCTGTGCATTTTATCTCAGGACTGGAATAATGTAGAATTCCAGCAGAGGGACCCCTCATACCTTATAATGCACATTTTGTGTTTGTATGAGTCTTTTGTTCCTGAATGAGTATTTTATTCTCACAGAAATTTTTGGCTTTTCAGTCTACACAAAAAGTAAAGTGTAAAATATTAGACTTCAAAATAGTATGTAACTTGTACAAAAAGTGCTTAGGGCATTTTTCATCTTAGGACAAATTGAAAATAACAGAAAACAAAGGGTGTTGTATTAAGGAAGTATAATCTAATAATATCAAAAATTTTTCAAAGAAAAGCTATCAATTCCATAAATAAAATATAAAAACTGTTTCTTTATCGTCTCACTGGTCAGACCAGTGAGTAGACTGGTCTTTTTTTTTTTTTTTTTATTTTTTTTGGTATGTTTTAATTTTGAAATCTAGAACCTACATTTTCAGTGTTAATTTTGAAAGAAGACCCCAAGAATTTATATTGGTCACACCTCTTCAAGCTGTGACAGACTCAGTGTTTGGTTTTAGTGCTGCAGATGAGTCAAGTTGTCTAGGTAACAACCTATTCCCATGGCTTTACTGAGCATGTTTTAAGTATTTTCTTATACTATTTGAAATGTTTTTTAATCAGATCAACATAGAGCCTGTGGAAACACTGAAGATATTGCCATAAGCCTGAAGCATATAATATCTTTCTATTGATTTATGTGTAATTTTAGTAACTTTCTACAAGGTTCTTTGTATACCATATTTTGACTATACTGGTTCTTATGTTCAGTGATGGAAAAGAGTAATGTGAGGCCGATGGGATGCTCAGTTATTTTGCAGCTGTTTTTTGTTATTTCACCAGTACAGTTAAACCTTAAATCTACGGTAGCCATCACCAGAATTTTTCCATTCATTCTGTCAGCTGCTCAGTCGTTGGGCCTGTCCAGATGCTGACCTTAGATTTGCTAGGTGGTCCAGCCTGAAGTAGCAGAGCACATGCACACACACACACAAGCATATACGTACACACACATACACAAAACAGGGAGAATGCTTGCAGAGAAAATAGATAGAAATAGAGTTTAATGGAGAGGCCAGGCACAGGGCTTGACCACACAGCAGAACTGACCTGCAGCCTGCTTCCTGTGACCTGTCCCTGTTTAGTCTCTCCTCGTCTTCAGTTTTCCATGCCTGCTCCTCCCCATCTACCTTGATCCTTGCCAGTACCTTTGACCTTTTCCTTTAACATCCCTTAGTAAGCTTTGCACGTTCCTACAATCCCCTTAAAATGCCCCATAATGAGCCCCATGCAATCCCACAAGCCTCCTCAAATATCCCATAAGACATTTAGTCTTTTCTATGAGACCTCTGACTATGGTGTTTTCTTTGTATCAAAGTGCTAGCTGATGCTTTGAGAGGCTTAGCAGGTGAGTCCCGAATGGACCATCAGGCAGTAGGAATTCTGGTTCTTGCTGTTGTTTTGATTATCTGGTGCTCATTAGAGTTTGTGTACGTCTGTCTTCAGTTTGTAATTTTTTCTGTTCCTTGTTTTTGTCTCTTAACACTGAATAGCCATTAGCTAAATACCTTTCTGAACCAGATGATCTGTACAATGCTGACAACCTCACATTGTGCATTTCAGCAATAAATGCACTGCAGAAGAAACTCCCTGACTAAATTCTTTCTCTGTGTCCTCATTACAAGGATGCTCAGAGTTTCAAAGAAGTCATGAAAATTCTACAGTCTATCAGGACCTATGAAAGGAAAGAATTACACATCCAGGGATAGTCGGTTGATGTAGGCATTCACAAAAACATTAGCTGATGCTTTTCTCTCAGTAAGAGAGTTTCTGTATTTGGCACTGTGATTTTGCACATTTTCTTTTGCATTCTTTGCCACAAAACAAAAAAAAACAAAAAAAAACCTCCTCTAGCCTTAGTGCGAGACACAACAACAAAGGAAAAAGTGTGAACTAGGAAATAGATGTTAATGCATTGTGTATAGAATTATCAAAGAAAATACAGCAGGAAGAGGATTCAAGAGGCCATCTGTTCCATCCCACTGCCTCAACTCAGGCTTGACTCCATTTGAACTATTCATTAGTAGTAACCTGGTCAACTTGTAATTAAAAAGGTCAAATTAGAAAACTTTTCTGCAACCTCCACATCTAATCTGTTCCTATCTCAATTGTTCTTTTTTGCATTAAAACTTCTCTTACATTCTGAAGTAAATCTCCCTTAATTCAGTTTTAAATAAATTATAATAATCCACCAGCCTCTTGTTCTGTTGCTGAATTGGTGTTGCTATTTAGATTGTTGATGTGAAAGTATGTACACTGAGGCTGTGAAAGGAAGGCTTGGCTCTTATGCCCTTTGACAAAAGACTTAACTAGCAGAGAGTTGTATAAAGACCAAAAAATAAAAAAGGAAGATAGAAGAGGGTGGATTCTGCTCTGCTGATGCAATTGGATTTCAGTTCTAAGCCTGGTATCTAAAGAGAGAGAGTTTATGTAATCATTGTACTTGTTTGTCTGTCACCCTGCTAAATTCAAATTCTTCTAATGCAAAAAAGAAGACACCTTGTAAGTAAAGCCAAGAATTTATTGTTGGTATAATTAAAATCTCAACAGAATAATCAAAATAACTGTTGTATCTAATGCAGCAAAAAAGGAAGAAAATAAAAATATTACTACAAGTAGGTCTCAGTAGCAATAATATGCTTTAAATTGCTAATGCATAGCCATCCACTGCCCTTCTGCATCCTGGATCAAGGGGTCCAATCTTTCTTACAAAGATGGCAGGGAGCTGAGTGTTGCAGAAAGGTTCAGTGTTCCACATTCTTTGCTGGGAGGAGTGGTGCTGATGGTGGGATTTCTTCCTTGTTGCCAGGAAATTATCATGTTGGTGGTTTCTTCTTCACTCTGGGTTCACTTTGGGCTATTTTCTGACACAGATTTGCAACCTGTTCTATGTTAATGCCTGCAACATCATATGGCATCCAAGTTTTCTATGCAAACTGTTCTACAAATATTAAATGCTTCTTCTTTGCTCTCTTTGTGACCCCTAAAACTGGGTTTGTCTAGCTCCATATGTCCATTTCTTTAACTAACCATTGATAAATCATCTGCATGCCTGAGATCTTGGTGCTACTCTATGGCCTCTTTCTTACCACCCTCACTCCTGCATTCCTCTACCCTGTATCTTCTGTTCTCAGTGCTATCATACTCTGTGCCCTGTACTGCTCTAGTCCTACATCATTATGCTGGAACGGTAAGTATTTCACTCTACACAGAGGAATTACATGTTACTTTATAGAAAATTACTTGTTACTGTATAGAAAAGCTATGGTTGTACTATTGTAAGATAAGAAAAATAAAACTAATTAGGCATAGCAACCTGTTCACGTAGAAGAATTGCTGTTATGTCTAAACAAGCTAAAAGAAAAGTGTAGACAGGACAAGTTCAAACAAAGCCTGCTAAGCCTCAGACCTGGGACCTTGAAAAGTCAGTTCAAGGCCTGTAGACTGCTACTAGCCATGGCTATGATATATTTATGGGGCTGCTGGTCTCCAAGGACCTTCCCTTACTAACTTTTGATTTTTAACTTGAAGGTTAGCAATTCAGAAATATGACAAGAGAGAAAGGTACTAATAGTGCCAAGTGAGAAAAGAATTATATAGGAGGTACAAAAATACGCGTCCTCCTTTGCCTGCCAGGCGACCGCCCAGCCCATATGTGCTTGCCAGCCATTTGATGTGTGCACAGCTCTGAACCAGCTTCTGGGTGCGTAAATGCCAGTGGGGCACTGAAGAAAGCCAGTGCTTCGTGTAGGTGTCAGTACAGCTTGTGAGAACTGGAGTTAGATCACTTGAGCTACTGCAGTGAGAAGGGGACATAGAAAATCAGACACTTAACAGGAAACTGCGCTGTAACGGCTTTCTTTGGAAGCATTTATAGTGTGAGACTGAGACTCAGATCACCTCCTGCCTGAGGAAACCCAACTATAGCATTAAAAAATAATCTTGTACAGAGAACATCTTACACAGTTCTGTGCTGCTTGCCTCTGGAGTGGCTACATTAGCCATCCCAAAGACAAATTAAAGTACTGATTGCAGCAGCATCTGATTGCTTCACCATCATCAACACACTTTTTTTCTACTTAATTCATGTGATAAAAGGAAATGCTATTATTCTGATTTTAGGGATGGGTGTCTTAATCATGGCCCCTCAAAGATACTGCTGGAGCATAACTGGCTGCCATTCTAAAGGAAATAGATACCTAGAGGCTTCTGACTTGTCAAAAATCATGTGAAAATAACTTGGATTCCACATCCCATGGTAAGCACTAAACTTCTTCCTACACACAGAGACCTTTTTCCTTTTGTTCTTCTCATAAGGAGAAAATAACTTCTTGGGCTTTCTCCTGTACTTGTTTGTATGATTGCTGCTAGGAGAAGGAAATTTCACAGTTCCATAGGAAGGATAATGAAAGTATTGGCTGTGGTACATTCCTAATTTTTATTCTAAAAACTGTGGAAAAAACCCTTTTGTTCAGCTAAGAAAGCTGTAGGAATGACACTAGACGCTGGATCCTTCATTGAGCCTTCCTCTGAAATTAGCAAACTACTAATGAGTTGTTCCATATGAAGCTGATTTAAGGAAACATGATCTTTTGCAATTCTTGCATTTCCTTTTTCATAATTACTCTGAGCTCTTCCATGACACTTACTACTTTCTTGCCAGGGTTCTGTAGTACCTCCAGTTCCTGCTGTATTGCTGGCTGCCCACATAGGTACTGTCTAGACACTGTCTAGGCATACGTACTGTCTTTGGCACTGGGTTGCACATGTGGATTTTTTGAAGATATATTTTAAGCTCATGATCTCATGCGTCTTGTGCATAGAAGTATTCTACAAGGATATTCAGTTTTTCTCTCTTCTTTTTCAAGCCACTGATTTTTTATAAAGCTTGTAAGTTCTTCATATCTTTTAGGCCTCTTCTCCATTGTTAGTTGAAATTAGCTTGAAATTATTATCAGAGGACTGCCCTATGGGCAGATGGACTGAGACATGGTACAGTCACATAAGCCTGATTTTCTGAACTGAGGAAGAAACAAGTGATGCTTTAAAAAAAAAAAAAAACCAACAAAGAAAACACACACACACACAAAAACCCCAAACCAACCAACCAAACAAAAAGAACATCCATAGGAAAAGAGTAGTAGGTTTTTTTATAGCTCTTAATCTAGCACACCTTGCACTGTACTGTACTTAGAAAGATAATGTTTAAAGGCAACTGAAAGTAGTCCTGCAAAAATTCTGTTCTGAATCCTCATAAGCCTGCAACGGTATTTCTAAAACTCAGTTGAATCATTTAACAGCAAACTATTTCCTAAAGCTGTAAACTCTCCTTTCCCCTTGCTCCTCACAGCATCATACCCTTGAGCAGGTAAAACTTAGGTACTTGAACTGGGACTTGAAGTTCCTTACCTCTTATACCCATTTTGCTATTTTTTTCAGCTGCAATGGCATTTGTTTTATGAAGCTCTGAAACTTTGGTATTTCAGCAAGCACAGGAAAATACTGACTTCATAAAATTCCCAGACTAGTACACAAAGAAACAGGAAAGGCCAATAAGACGGAAGTATGATGCCTAAGGGCAAATCAGATTTTCAAAGACATTCTGTGTCTTTCTTACACACCCATCCCCACACAAACTTGGTATCGGTAGAGTATGGCTGTGAAGTACCACTGTGATCTAAAGAACCTCAGTATGCTGGCTGAAAACTCCTGGGAGGCCAAATTAACATTAAAGAAGTTATAAAATACATATATAATTGAACAGGGGAGATTTAGGTCAGATATAAGGAAGAAATACTTTATTATGAGGATGGTGAGACACTGAAACAGGCTGCCCCAGAGAAGCTGTGGGTGCCCCATCCCTGGCAGTGTTCAAGGCCAGGTTGGATGGGGCTTTGAGCAACATGGTCTAGTGGAAAGTGTCCCTGCCTGTGGCAGAGGGGATGGAACTAGATGATTTACGTATGAAAAAGAAAAAATATTACATTACAATTTCGTGGATGAAGAATTTATGAAACTCATCCTGTGTTATCTTCACCTGGAGTCTCAGTGTGAGATATTGAGTGATATGATTATGTAACCACCACTGAAAATTAATCACAGTTCATACCTCCTGGTTTTAAGGATTAGGTGTATGTCATGTGTGTGGACACTAGAGGGAAGCACTTAACTGAGCTACAGCAGTTTATGGCTCTGAAGAGAAAACGAACAGTGGCTATACTGACGGACTCTTTTTCATTTAATGGCAACATTAAAATTTTTCAGGGAGAAAACACAATTAGTGGGCTAAGGAGATGAATGTAGGTTATGAGGCTTATTCTTCCTGTAGTGGATACAGATGTACTCTAAAACTTCAGTTGCTGTTATGGATCATGGACAACCGAGCAAATTATATATTAAACTAATCACAGGTAATGCTTATATGTCACGGTTTTGTCTTTTCTTCCTTTCTGCTGCAATTGATGTTTCCTAATTTAAACATGTTCCTCCTTTAATACAAGTAAAAGGAAAAAAAATTAGGGTCTGATTCACTGCCTTCTGTAGGTTTTATTTCTGGCCTGACATGGTAAAGGCAAGTCTTGTCTAAAGAAGCATTTTTACTTTGCCAGACTTAATGACTATAACATATTGGATCTCATGCACAATTCATGAGAGCTGATTTAACATTAATGCAGGTGCATAGAATGGCTGGAGCTCTTCACCTGCTCTCTCTGATGGAGGCAAAATGCTGCCATGATTTTGAACAAGGAGAAACTCAAGGAATGAATCAGGGAGATAAAATGTATAATGTATATATAAGCATGGCTTAAAATGCATTTTAAATGATTTGTACATAGCTAGTCAAATGCCTTTCTCTAGTGGCAGGCTAATCTTCTAAGTCAATGCTAAACACAGCACTAGATTGTCATCCTGTTGGCAGCCCTCTGAAGCAAATTAGGACTTGATCCTTCTGCCGGTAGAATCATTGGCAAGCA
The DNA here is from genome assembly GCF_000696875.1 of Nestor notabilis. Classification (NCBI taxonomy): domain Eukaryota; kingdom Metazoa; phylum Chordata; class Aves; order Psittaciformes; family Psittacidae; genus Nestor; species Nestor notabilis. The sequence goes on along the minus strand of NW_009931302.1, from coordinate 71,155 downwards.
ATCATATGCACAATATGCTGCTTCAAATGCAATCAGAAAAATGTGCATTTGACTTAACTGGGTAAAACTCTTTACCTGACAATCACCTCCTAACTTATAATCACTTGATAACTTGTCACTTCTCTAACTAATTTTCTTGTAATATGTAGATAGAAATTCTAGCAAAGGTAAGATTTTTTATCCCCACATTTATTGAAAATAGATTTGGGTCTGTTGGTTCCAGTAGCCTTCAAAACTGCTATCAAAATTGGTTTTCTTTTAAACTGATCTTTTTATACAGTTATTGCACGTATAGGAGTGAAATTATTTTCATCCAAAATTAATATTGACAGGTATTTACAATTTCTAAATGCTGCATATAGTGCTCAGTCCCTAGTTCGCATTTCAGCTTTTTAACTTTTGCGCTGCTGAGAATATATATTAATAGAGAAAAGTTGGTGTAAGTACTCAGAGTTGTTATAGCTTGCCTAGACTACAAGTATAACTTTTACATGTTAATATTAAGTAAGACCCCATTAAATAAAGAAGGTTCGGGTGAATCTTATCAATGGATTTAAATATCTGAAGGAAGGGTGTAAAGAAGAAAGAGCCAGGCCCAGTGGCAGGACCAGAAACAGTTGAAACACAAGAGGTTCCCTCTGAACATGTGGAAACACTTTTTCACTGCAAAGGTGATGGAATACTAGCACAGGTTGCCCAGAGAGGTTGTGAAGTCTGTTTGGGATAAATATTGAAACTTTTGCTATAGGTTAGAAGGGTTTTTTCTCCAGATTCAATTTTTTAAATGACTTAATCTTCCTGACTACCAGATAGTCATGCCAATCTTTCCTGACAAGTAAATTTCAGAAGCTAATTCTATGCCACTGGTTTCATAGAAACTTGCGTTTGATGCCATCAGTTATTTAAAATGGGAGATCAAAAGATTTACATACCATCCATAAGCCAAATTATAGAAACTATATAGAAGCTACTAGGTAACTTTTTTGTCTGTCTGGAGTATGCATTGGAATAGCTTTGCCAACTAAGACTTTGTATCGTGCAGTAGATGATGCTACAGATCTACAGAGGTCTGCACAGTCTTCCAGAGGGTAGATTTGTGCAGAGAATTGGCTCATGGTATGGTGTACCTGTGCTACTATACTGACAGCTGGAGAGGTGTCAGAGAAGGTAGAAACAGCTAGAAGTTTCTCAGAAGAGAAGACACCATTTATTGGAAAGTCCAATGGATCCAGAAGATGGTAAAACACTGTTAAACATCTGGGCATGTTTAATATAGAAGGCAGAATATACACAGTGGTGGTCAGCTGTAGTAGATCTATCTTAATCTTCATGATCTATATAAATTCCACATGCACCAGGACATACCAGTAACATTACTACTGTGACCATGACTTCCATTATCTCTGCGTGTGAAGGGATGAGATGATAAGACCAATTTATGGGTTCTGAGCAAGTCCTGAAATCTTTGTTTCTGATTATACCTTCCTTTCCTATCAATTTAACATCTAATTCCATTTTAGTGTTCTTCCATCTCTTACATTCCTTCTGCACAACAAGAACTTAAGTCAACCAAACACTTGGGCTGTATTACTGTTTGCTGTGACCTGTCTGGTAGCCTGAAAGTAAGTCTTGGGCAGCCTGGTCTGTTGAGAAAGACTATGAGGGAATTTACAGTGTTTTCTACAGCCAGGAGACTAGCTTAAATGCCAGGCTTTGGTGTATGCACCAAATGTTTTACAGGGCAATGTGTCACCTAGTGGAAACTAACCTTTAACCAGGGAAGAGT
>NW_009931302.1:55999-69338 GCF_000696875.1 Nestor notabilis | reverse complement strand
GGAAAGGTTTTTTTTCCCCCCCCCCCCCCCCCTTTTTTTTTTCCTTTCTCTTGATATCCTGTGCATAAACTGGGCTTGAAGTCTGAGGTTTGAACTTGAGATTCAAATGAATAACCATTGCATACTTGATTCTTGCTAGTGCTCTATATGGCAGTCAAATCAAGGGAATAAATTAAAAGAATAACATTTCAATCCATGACGACTGAAATCTTGAGGCCTAGATAACAAAGTGATAGTATCGGAGTTACTTGAGAGTTCACCCAACTAAGGATCCTGAGACTGCATTGCTCAGGCAACTCTGCACTCATATTATGCTGAGGAATATTCAGTGGATAGCCTAGCATCCAGAAAATAACTGTCTGTTCTAGGGTTGACTGAATAGATCTCTAGGTTTCACTAAATTTATCTGATTAAATCTCTATTGATTGTAATGCAAGCTTAGCTTGCATGTAAACATCTAAATTTAGATGTCTAAATCTGTGAGCTACACCACTCAGGATGACTATATTGTAATAAAATGACACCCAAGACAGCTTTAAACTATCTTTCTTGAGTAAGTCTAATCTAATTTCACAGCAACATAGAATTTAGCTCAGAATAATGTCCTCCATGAAGGGTGACTCAGTATAGATTATTTTGGAGACCTGCAATAATTTACTTTGGGTAATAAAAGTTTTAACATTGACTTAAATAGGATTTTATTTGGTAACCAAGATGTTTACCAAGCTGTGCTATGCAACCTTGATACAAAAAATATTTATTCTTTGTGCATTAGTGCCAGAGATATAGAATGAATTCAGCCACTGAAATCCCGGCCACTTAGATGAAAGAATGACATATATAATGACATTATAATAATCTTTACTTCATTTTTTATTGTGTAATATTGCTTCATTTGCTTACATGGACATTGAACTTGACTGAGGTCATGCAGTGACACATAGCTCATTACCATGGCTGGCTTCTGTTAAAGAATAATTTATAGTGCATTCAAGTAGTCAGAGGTATTCTTGACTTAAATGTGCAACGTTGTAATTACTGCCACATTTCTTCTGCCAACATGCTTGTTTTAGTAAACTTTCTGAATACCTTTCTGAGTATGTTTTCTTTATAATCTTCTCTAGCATTAATATTTTAATTAGTAATTAACTTCATTTATTTTCATTTTTATATTATTCCTTTTTCTGTTATCCTCGTGTAAGCTGTCCATGAAATTTATGTTCACTGCCACCTCCCTAGTACAGCTGAGGATATACAATGAAACATTGAATTTTTCTTTTATATTACTGTGAAGAATAATGTGTTCTGTTTTAAATCCAATGGCCTATTAACATTAGCTGGTAAAAGAAATTTTCAAACCTCAGATAATGTCAAAGACAGCTAAAATTAATAATTAACTACCTATATGTTGCTATGCCAAGAAGTACATCTGATACCGAGGTTCTGTCCTCTTACATCCTGTATGTAAAAATGATCATTCTTGTTTAAAGGCTACACATTGAATATACAAAACAGACAGAATGGGAGGCAGAACACAGGTACAAAAAGATGAAAGGTGGGAGTCACCGTGAGTAAATATAGAAGGCTGAAACATACAGGTGCTACCTAATAGATGTCATCAATGGAGTAATGAAGTCTAAAATGGCATTCTTGATTTTTTTTAAGAGCATTTAGACTTCCAGAGCCATACAGCAGGTTAGCAGGAAAGCCAAGTACAGGTTCTAGGAACAGGAGTCACCTCAGTTCCCTTAGACATATGTAACATAGACAGCTATTTCTGGGCCTCCCTTTATATTCATTGTAGAGAAATAGACCTTTTTAGCATTCAATCTATCTGATGTCTCTTTTACAGTTAAAGGAATTCTGTCTTAGACTTCGTGGTCTGTAGTGACTAGATTTCTACTGACGATACACAGAGACTGGGATGATTAAAATAAAGAGCAGACTTCTGCATTTAGTTGGATGAATTCCTCCCTAACTGTTTTGACTAAGAGAAAGTTGCTTTTCTCTCTGGACCATGAAATCATTCTGATTAAGAAGATAAAGCAAATCTAAGAAACTGCTGTGCATTCCAGAATAAGTTTAAATAAACCTTTTCCTCTTCATTTAGTTATACCAAGTATGCTTGCTTTGAAATTCTGAAGATACCTGACTCAACTGACTGTTTTGTATACTCATCATCAATACTCTTCTGTATTTTACCACCCCGTTATCCCAGACAAGGCACGGGATTTTAGAGTGGACCATTACACAGGTATGTTATTTACAGTCTCACATTATCTGATTTACATATAAAATACCCCAACCAGTGTCTAGTGAAGGAGGTCCCAAAATATCAGATATATGCATAGTTTCAGTTACTAGCTTCTTATAAAAATCCCTTCAACCAGAAAAGAGTTCTAGGGATTCTAACTTGTAATTTGTATTCCCATTATATTTAATAACTCTTTATACCATCCATCTAGGTCAGTTAAAATGAATGCCTTGTTGCTACCTAGATGATTATGGGTTGCAATTCATTTAACGTGCCCAACGATTCATGTTTAATTTATTGAATTTTCATGCAGTATCTGAGTGACCTATGCATGTGTAGTACTTTAAATGCATGCACACTGGCACGCACAGCCCTCTGCAGTATTTTGCTTAAGTAATCAGATTATCAATGTGTTGGAATTTGAGATATTGTGTGATTCTTTATGCCACTGTTTAATTTAATGCTGCTTACAGTAATGAGTCTGTCTGGGTTGACTGGCTAACTCTCAGAAGCTTCATGGCTTTTATGTCAGCAGTAATGGTTCAAGATGTGTCCAGTTAGTTCTATGATTTGTTACCTGGCCATCTGGCATAAGCCACTGACTTGTGTTTGCATCTCATTGTATTTTTGCATTAGGAAACTACTTAATGAGTGCCCTTTGTTTACAGCTGGAGTTACAAATCTTCCTTCAGTACCTGATGAGTCAAATGGCATCTACAAGTAATAATAGCTTTTGTAGAAATTATCTTTCTATATGATAAGGCTCTTTAGGATATACCTGTATGATTCCGTGAGTCTTTTGTGGTTAAGTTTGTCATTAGTATGAGGAGAGTGGAGACTGCCCCAGGGTAACTGGAGCTCTCTTAAAATCCAGAGGTTCAGGTCACTACTTTTAGCAGATCTGTATTTTTATGCTACCTACTAGCTTATTCTGTGTTCTACTCCTGATAAAAGACTGTGCTTTCGTTCTTATCATGATAGTGAATCCTTGCAAGACAGAGCAACGAAATTACTGCAGAAAAATGCTTTTGGCCTGATGAAATCCACATTACCTGCATTCATTTATTTATTTATTTACCTTAGCCACATTCCTTTTGTACCTCTAAACCATAGTACCCAAGCTGGTGCTTGGGTACTAAGTAAGGGTACACCAAGTGAGGGGAAATTCATATGGTATTATTATCACCCAGTTCCAGAATATTTTCTTCCCTTTGTCTGCATGACAAAATTTTGGTTTTTGCATTCACCAAATCTTATGGTTTTTTTGTTGCACGCATTTGCCTGGGTTTTAAAAAGTTATAGTAGCATAACTGAGATTTAAGACCTCACTGTAATCAGCTTTATCTCTGACTTCTGTTGAAGTACCTCAGAACAAAAGTTAAGAAACTCATTATCTGCAAGATTTTCTATGTTTCATCTCTAAATATTTGGATTCTAAACAATTAAATAAAGTTTCGTGCATTTTTTCTTGCCAAATAGTTCTCAAATAAATACCAGTGTGCACTGTAGTGACAACTGAGATATGCTAGTTTCAATTTCCTGTTACTAAATAGACTCCAAATACCCAAGCAGCAATAGTAATTCCATACTCAGATTTACACAACTTAATTACACTAAATTATACCCTGAAGTGGGTCAGAAAATGTTAAAGGCAAAGTAGTATGGTTGACTGTCAGCACACCAAAAACATTCAAATGTAGGCTAGAAAGATGCCTAGTAGAGGCATCTAACAGAAAGATCCTAGATCAGAGTTTCTTTTTCTTAAAAGTATAAATTTAGTGCAAATATCTTCATTGGCCCAATCTCCTGGGTTCAGCAAACATTTAGAGCTTATAAAGCTAAGCTATCACTTTGCAAGGGAAAAATTGCTGGCATAGCAAACTTTCCCACTGAGTGCTAGTTTATTCCAGGATCCTTGGAACATTTGTCTAGCAAAGGTAAAATGGCATGGTTCCATTGTTGGAGTTATAGTTTATTTTAAGTGATATGCCAACCCTTGACTTGTATTTATTTCTATTGATATGCATTTGCTTTAGAAACATCTCTAATTCTTTACGCATTCATCTAAAATCAAACTGAAGTAACATAAAACCGTAACCAATTACCTGCACATAATCCAACCTTGAAATGACTCCCCAATCTTCAGCTCTAATGACTGTAAGATAAAAAGTGGGTTGCCTTGTAGAAAACCCCTAAAAGATAAAAAAAACCCCAAAACCACACCAAACTTCTGTAGCCTTAAATATGTAATGTATTTAAAAGATGAGAGGGTAACAGCCAAATTTATTGTCAGCAATGCTCTTGTGGGACTGAGAATTCCTTCTTGGATATTATAATCGATAGCAAAATCAGAAACACCCCTGTTAAAGTTGATTCTGATACCATTTTTCAGTCTTGTTAATTTCTTTCAAGGAAAGACAGGTTTGTGGTCAGATGTCTCCAGGGCATGCCTCTAGCCCACCTTGTGCAGATTTGTTGATCGTTCCCCTACAATGTCTTGCTAACTCTCCTTTTATTCTCAGATGGGGATTCTTCAGATTTTGGGGTTGCATGTAAATATAGGGAAGCATTTAGGTAAATCCTTAATAAGTAAAATAACAGTGTATTATTAGAGCTAGATTCTACAGTTATTAACTGGGCAAGGCCAGTAATTTCTTCATTATTTTCCATGAATTAAAGTCTATGAAGTTCAGCTAAGCAGTACTAAACATAATGAATTTTCATCTACTTTATGTAGTCTGTCATCCAAAGACTAACATTAAAATGCTTTTGGATGTGAAGCATCCTACCTGAAATAAGTGGCTCCATTTCACTTGTGATGCTCATACCTTTTTTTGACCCTAGTAAAAGTTTGGGTAGTTCTAGATGGTAGAACTTCTTCCTGTGAGAGTGAGAAATAGAATAGTTTTGTAAGGAATATAATAATGCCCTGTACCCCAGATATCCAGGTGGTTCACTGGCAAGCAAGCAAGGACTGGAGCCGATCACCTATCTGGTAACTCAAGTACTATACTGCTACCTGACCATCTGGATAACATCACTCGCTATTCTGTAGATTTCCTGTAGTGTCTTGGACAAGTTCCTTAATTAACTGCTATTTTTTTTCACTTTTATAAAGTGAAGACAATAGTTTTAATGGTAGTGGGAAATAAACACATTACAGATTTGTTTGTCTCAGCTACTACGGTAATAGAAGCAATATAACTTCCATAGAGGATCGATTCTTGTTTTATTTTGCAATATGATTTATAACAGATCTATGACTGAACCTGATCCTCTTTGAAGCATATTGTGCCCTTTTTTTCTGCAGGTTCTTGTGAGAGCCCTGGGTAAGTTACATTCTCCTGCATTGCAGGTAATAGAGAGTTTATTGTCTTAAATGCATCTTCACTGGCAACAAGGCTTCCAGTCTGAGTTTCCTGGTAGCAGTCTGCTGATTTCAGGAATGATCTATTTCTATTGGTGAAAGAGATGCTCCTCTAATTGCCTTTTTGATGATGTCAATATATATATTACATATAGTTGTTAAATTGCTCAGCAACTTTTAGTCATATATATCCTGCGAGATGTCACTTTCATTTCATGCTACACAGCTTTTCTTTCTTCCTTTAGCTCTGTACAATAGCTTAGTTCCCTGTTCGCCTCTATGCGCTTAGGTTGTGTGATCAGAACAACAGTAGATGCAATCAAACTCACAATTAGACTGTGATTCACATTATGTAAAAGATTCATCATGCCAATTGATGTGAAATGACACGCAGTCTCTAGGCAGTGATTGCACAAGGCTTTAATCTCTCCACACACTGAACCCTGTACCTATAGTGGTTCAGCAAATCTTAGTTGTAATCATTTTTGGACTAATGCCTTTCCATGATTTCACTATGAAGAGTATAACAATGAGGCCTTTCTGCTACTTCTTTTAAATGCCAGGGTGTGCTGATTACGCAGTTAGCATCCTGCATGTAGTTGACCTTTTGTGTAGGAATGGTATGAGACTAGTGTTTTTTTACCATTCAGGGGTTAGGTGTCTTACTGAAGACAGATGTAAATTTTTTATTCTTTATCCTAACATTCCCTTTTCCTTTCTTGGCCCACTGGGTCAATCACTTGGCAACTTTTCAAAGTGCATAAGGATTTCTTTTAGGAGCTCAATCCAAAAAGCAGGTATTTTTGTAATATCTAAGACGAACAAGGATCTTAGATGAGATGACTCTTCTAAATGTCAATTTTCAGGAAAAGTGACTCCTAACTGTAGCCTACATCTTCACATAATTTATTGTAGATATTGAAAATTAGGCTCTTTCTATTGAAAATTGTACTCTTTATATGAGCATCTCAGAAAGATGGCAAGTATTGCTCCAGATCTCTGACCCAAGTAGTGAGTGACCAGTATGCTTGTGTGTATATCAAGAGTGAGATATAGAGGAAAAGCATAAGTCCACATAATGGTCACTGATTGGAAACTGTGCAGTGACTGGGTGGGCAGGGTTTTCCAGCCTTGAATTCTAAATAGAAGTGGATTTGTCTTTAATGCCTGTGAATGATAAGGAATACATAGATGCTAATGTGCATGACTAAACTGTCTTTCAAAGAACTGAGTGTGACTGAGTGGCACTCATTTTTCAGTTGTGAATAACTTATCTAGATGAAAAATCTTTTGAGACATATATTTCAAAATAAAAAATCAGAAATATGTAAATTGTTATGTCTTTGGTCAATAATTGAAAACATTCATTTTCAAAACTGTAAAAACTTAGTCTTTGGCTATTTTGGAATTCATGCTGTGTCCTATTTCATTAAGCAGGAAATGCAGATGATTAAGGATCAGACATAAGCTGTAGTCATTGACTTCTGATAGAATACTTTGAACTTATTTGTGCTCAGAGTTCTTTTAATTAACTAGTTTTTCTACAGGATCAAAGAGAATTGGAGCCAAAACCCTCTGAAAGTGGGAGATCAGATTAAGCTTAAACAAAAAATTATATTGTGTAGCTGGAAATCCCATTTTTCTGTTCACACGCACATGCTATGTTCCCCAAGAAGAGTTAGAACCCCATGAAACATGTTCTGGAGACTTTCTGAAGTCCAGTAAGGACTTTACTGGTGGTTCTGTTTCTAACACTGCTGAAAACTGTGTTCAGCTTCTGTAAACATGGAGCACATTATAAAACTATAATGCAGATTAATTTTTCATGTGAGAAATTCGTGGGGTTTTTGTTTGTTTGTTTTGGGTTTTGGCGAGGGGGGGGTTGATTGAATTTTGATTTTGGTTTTGTTTTTTTTTTTTTTTTGCCAGAGGCTAATTGTGTGTTTGTAAGGATCAAATATATTGGACTGAATGAAGACCTCTGTCTGATGAATATGTGGATTCCATTCCACATACTTACGATTTCATACCAGTTTTTGCACCACTAGTAAAGCCTCCCAAAACATGGCATACTGAAGATGTCTTTACAGGTAGGCACTCTGAAATTCTTCATTCATAAAAGTAGTGCATGTACTATAAGATAAGCAGATTAATGCAGAAAGGTTGAATCATTTCTTCCATCTTAAGGAAAATCATTGACTCAGTCATTAAAGCTCGTACCTAAAATAAGTGACCTCTAGACTTTTGCATTTCATCTTATAGTCCTCATTATTGGTGGGAGGAATTTAAACCCATCAATCTGCATGGATTTTCATTACCTTTAAAAACACTGTGCCATACTATGTAAGTATAATTATCTATTACTATGCAAGTAATATGAAAAGTCTCTGGTGTAGCTGAGCCTTGCATGAAGGCATTCTCAGCTCAAAGCCAGATATATAGGGAGAAAGAGTCCTCTTTGATTTCAAAAATTTCATAGTCATGACTCATTCTTTCAAATTTTAGACTTTTGAGCAGCAAGAGTAAGAAGTTATATTTACTGAGCAAAATCTATATATTTCCTGTTGATTTGAGGAAATTTAGTATATGTCATGGGAAAAAAAGAATAAAAATAAACATTGCTCACTCAACAATCTCAATTGGGCATCTACAAATTTTCTTTGTCTACCAATATCGTCCTAAGACTGAGAGAACAAGGCCAAGGTGAATAACAGTGGTTCCCTGAGCAAATATGGTGCGTAAATGTAATAATTCACAGAAAAATGATGGTCTGTTTTCTCAGCAGTTGTAAATAATAGAAATACTTCACATATACCTACATTTAAACTGAAAGAGAGTAGATTTAAAGTCGATATTAGGAAAAAGTTCTTTACTGTGAGGGTGGTGGGGTCCTGTCACAGGTTGCCCAGAGAAGCTGTGGCTGCCCCATCCCTGGCAGTGTTCAAGGCCAGGTTGGATGAGGCTTTGAGCAACCCGGTCTAGTGGAAGATACCCCTGGAATGGACCCCTGGGTCTGGAACCAGATGAATTTTTAGGTCCCTTCCAATCCAAACCATTCAGTGGTTCTGTGATTTGGTTGTTTTTTGTTTTGGTTTTTTTTTTTGTTTGTTTGGGTTTTTTTGTTTGTTTGTTTGGTTTTTTTTCCTTTCAGATAATGTAGCTGCACAAGAAACCGGACTTTTAAAATTACATTTTTTCATTGCTTTTCGAAACTGTTTAATTGGATAGTGTTTGATTTTAATTAATACGGACACTAGAAGTCAATGAAAATTCTCTGAAGCACTCTTGCAGAGCAATATCTAGGGGATTTAACTTTAAATATCATATTGCCATTTTAATTCTTCCATAATACAGTCACAACAAAACTTTGTGTGCAACAATAGAAATGGGAAGAGATGTCTTGGGGGTAGGCAGATGATTGTTAGAAATCTCTGACTTGACAGGTTGCTTTTGGTCTGTGTTCCATGTGGAAATGGTGGATGAGACTCAAAGTCTTTCAGATAAGAACGTCTTCCTCCTAATGATCCATCCTGCAGTATTTTACTGGCATATTACATCTAGCTTCTTGACAGAGGCTGTATAGGCATAAGAAATATACAAGGCTAAAAAAAAATAATTAAAAAATCAGTACTTATATAGTACAAGTAACCCTGATTGATTAAAATATTTTCTCTATATTTCAGAAACACAAATCATATGTTTTACTCAGAATCTATATATTTTGTAACATCTTGTACTTAACACACACTATAGACTTGGTGTTGCCCGAATTTTGACCCCTAATCACATGGGGGGTTGAGCTTACAGAAAATAAGCTCATCTGCCCTGCAGAGAGTCTTATGATCCAATTCAGAAAAAAATTTGAGCACAACTTAAGCATTAGATATGGCTATTGAAGTCTATGAAAATAATCTAGTAACAAGCACTTAAGTGAGTTTTTTTGGATAAGAAGCACAGAAAAGTTGAGCAGAAACATAAACCAGATAATTTTGGAGAGCTTCACTGGTATCTAGAGTGATCCTCAGAAAAACCCCAGCATTTGCCTGCTGCAGAATATCTGGTTTGGCCTCCTCAGTGCTGTGTGATGCCACATAAAAAAATCTGTGTTATGTCTCCTGTTGTGCTGAAAGAAGCATAGCTTCATAAGCCCAATGCCGTTCCCAGGCTCATGTATTTCCTTTTCCAATTCTGGTGTTCAGTAAGGGAGGAAATAGGATAACTGCTGACATAGTCAGACTTAGGGCAGACCACTCAATCTATTTAACATATGTAGATATTTCACTGGTAACGTTTAAATGGCCAAAATATGTCCCAAAGGCCATTTACAAGAAAACATTCATCTGGCCATTCGGTTTTGATAGATGTAATTTTTTTTTCTAAATGAGCTCAACATTCATTATAATAGAAACTTATGTCAATAGTAACAGTGTTGAGGGCCATGTGCCAACCCTCCTTTGTTGCTTCTGATTGAGCACTAAAACTCTGGCTATGCTCAGGTTGTTTCCAGCTAGGACTGCAGATGTTGATTTTTCATTTCTACTCACTGAACAATAGGCATGTCCAATTATGCCTACCACTAACTAGAGTCTTTATGTACCTGTAATTTATTTCTTAATCAAAACAAATCTGCAGGTGGAAATTGAGATTAGAGAATAATTTTTCAGATGTGAACATATAATATTATTACTTTCCCATCTCTTTCCACCTGTGATTTGCCCTTTCTTCTCTTTCTCTGTTGATTCATAGTGTTGCACCATCACTTTGCAAGGGTTACCAAGAGATAAACTTTTCTTAACTCTCTTTCAGGAAGAACTTAGAGACATATATTTAGCAATTTAAATTTAATTTCAGAAATGCTGTAATTCACTAGGGGTCTGTGTAGCAGGGTAGGAAGTTAGATTTTTGGCATAACTCAATAGGATGTTTTCACCAACCTTTGCCACTAACCCTAGCAGGTCTAATGCTGCTGAAATCAGTAGAGCCCTTCAGAGTATCAGCTGGTGGTACGGGAGCCCCTGCGGAGTCACAGTGCCTCCAAATAGCACCTTAATAACCAAATGGGTCTGCATGACACTTTTTGAACTTGGAGTATGATACCCTGCAGGCAGAGTTTCAGGACAAAACCAAAACTTACCACAGTGACATGAGGAAATACCATGTAGCAGCTGTAGCTTGCAATTCCCTTTTTTATTCTACGTTAGAACTAGGCAAAACAGTAGTTGCATGTATTTAATTAGATTAATTTTGGTCAGAAGATGCTGATTCATCAAAATACGCTGGTGATTAACAGTCAGGTTTGCTGATTCTCTTCACTATAAGCTTTTAAAACAGAGTATTATTGATTTCACGTAAGAGTTATTAATGGAAACAAAGCTGAAAAAGTACTACAGTATGACAGCAAGTAAAGCATAAAAAAGAAAAAAAACAGAAGAAGAAAAAATAAAAGAAATTAAGAAAAATTAATGAAAAAATTAAGGAAATTCTAATTAGTCCTTGCTTGAGTAACTTCAGTAATGTTGAAACTCATGACAGAGCCTTGTTAGTATAAAATAGCTTCGTATAAATGCATTTCCTAACAGCTGCACCCAGCTGAGATACAGCAATCCCTGTAAAATGGCTAAGGTTCATGTGAAATTTTTACATTCTCCATCCTAGTGTTGTAATATAAAAATTTTCAGGTTTTTTTTTCCCTGTGTTAAAATATTTTTCCCTTCCAGAAATGAACTGAAATACTGAAAACAGGTTTTTTTCTTAAGAATATGTTGATGTCATTTGTAAAAAAATACCTCAAGAAAGGCAAAAAGCTAAATTTATATAGGAAATTTTTTTTTTTTTTACATTTACTTCCAGCTGGGATGAGAGATATTGTTCTACCAGCTTATTATGCTTTTAATAATGTGAAATGAAGAGAGGGAGAATATTAGGTTTGTTTTGTCAGAGTTAACATTACATATTACCCATACATACTTCTCTAAAATAAAGCAGCTAATAAATATAATCCCTTGTGCTAGTGGTATTCCTGAATGTAACGAGTGAGTGAAAGATGGAGGGAGGTATTTGGAAAGGAGGGTTCCCTTTGGTGCTACATCACAAATCTATCTGTCCCTTACACTTTGAACAGACTGTCTGAACTCTGAAATACACTGCATGAGCATGTAGCAATCTGCTTGCTGGAGCTGCAAACCCTACAGACTGCTGGAGGTTAGACTGGAGGTTAGAAAACCCAAGTAAATAGGCAAAATCCAAATACTCTTTGCTAATGAACAACCCAAAATCTCAAACATTGATGTGTACTGCTCTCACTTTCCTACTTTTCTTATTCTCCTTTACTTATCTATTTTTCATTTACTTTTCCTCTACTTCAAATTTAGTGATTTTACTGCCTTTTTTTTTTAAATTTATTAGTTTCTAATGTTGGACTTAAATTTGATCATATACTTTACTTGACCAAATTTTGAAACTAAATTCAGACCAATTCTGGTTTGATGACAATATTCAGCCATTACCTTTCTAGGTTTATATTTAGATATAATTGTGTTTAACTAATGGCAATTTCTGCCATATGTACACAAATTTGTCAATCTGAGCTGTGCGCAAATAACTAATGAGCTATGCAAAAAGCATAAAGTAGTGTAGACGTTTTGTGCATCCAATCTATGAAAGGAATTAGAGGGATTTTTTTCTTAAAAATAAATAGTATTTTCTCTCAAAATACTATTGTATGTTTTCTGATGTACATATCTAGACTTAACCTTTAAGGGAGAGAGAAATTTTGAAACTTCCTCTAAGGTTAATGGAAAAAGACTATTAAAGAATTTTGTTTCTGTCTTTCAACTGAGCTCTTTATACTAGCATCTGCCACAGAATATGTCTCCATAAGACAGCTCTCAGTAAGGTGTACGTATGTGTGCCCCAGGACCTTTCCACTCTGGCACTCTAGCATAGGCCTTTGATAAAGGCAGGATTGAACAAAGGTGTCTGATGTTGTGCTAGAGCTCCTGCAGCTCAGATGTGTACTCTCATCTGATGACTCTGCAGTTGGGGTAGTGTCCTCCAGGATAGCTTTGGAACAGATATGGGTGGTAATTTCTTAAACTCTTGCAAAAGAGTCACTAGAGTTCATCTTCCACATTATTAAATATTAATTATATACATATACACACAGAGATATGCACACAGAGTTAATTCATCCTTTGTGTAAACTTTATGTTTAAAGGTCAAAGAAGCAATGTTGGTTTTCTTTTTCTAGTTGGTTATTTTGTCTATTACAATAGAAGCAAACATTGTTTATACGTAAACTTTTTTATTTCACTCAGATATCTGTTTGCATGAAAGAATTCAGATTTTTATGTCATACCTATTGTATATGCATATACAAAACTGTGAACAGATCAGGCAGGTAGCTCAAAAAAAAGTGTCTGTCTATGCCTAAGCAAGTATTTGTCTAACAATGCTTATTACTCTGCCTACTATGGGCACAGGTGCTTTCAAGGAAAATAAATATCTGAATTTTGATGATATAAGTAACAGCAAGACAGAATATAGCTATAACCCTTTGATTCTTTTAGCTTTTTTGTTTCTTCAAAACAATTCTTTTCAGAACAAATGAGTTCATCTAATTATGTTTGTAAAATATTTTTGTGTTACTATCGATACTGGATAATTTTGAAAGGGAATGTGATAAGTTAAATGATGTGAAAAAATATTAAACGTTTTAT
>NW_009931302.1:49159-55968 GCF_000696875.1 Nestor notabilis | reverse complement strand
GGAAAGAGATTTTCTTCTTTTTCTGGTTTAATAAGAACTGTACCAAATAAACAAAAAATTGATAGTAGCAGATTTGCTATTATTGCCATCTGCTACCTAGCACAGACAATACTGTACCGCTTTCTCACTGCTTTTGTCTGTTTGAAGAGTTTCGCTAGAACAATTTACTTTTTCCCTTTTTTAAAGAAAGAACAGCTTTGATAGTATCATTATGATATGATACTGCAAAACATCAAAACCACTTTTTGATTGAATACTCGCTTTTCATTAATCAGTCATCTTTTTTCTTTATTTTATATTTTTATTTGAACATTTTAATTTTTTTTAAAGTGTTCAAGTAAATGAGGGGCTCATAAAGTGCTGACAGATAAGCTGAAGGAAGGCAAGACCCATTATTTGGTCTTGACAGTGCTGTTCCAATTCCTTCCCACCTTGCAAGCCCTGGCTCTGCCAGACCTGGGCCTCCCTTAAGATGACTGTTTTTGATGCATGCATGGAGGAATCTCCTGCAATAATTCAATATACAGATAAAGTATTTATATGCATTTAAGTGTTGTAATCCCAATTCTTCTTTCAGTTTTTGTGCTGTGTTATGATGTGTCAACAAATACAGCTTTTATAGAGTTTCTGAACATTGTGTGAATGCTACTTGCATTTTTTCCTACTTGAATCTGTGTTGTGCCGTGTGACCATAACAGTCTGCATCTCTCCACTGCTTCACTCCATGACATAGATATTTCCTTGGTAAATATCATAGAGGTGACCAGAACTCCATTGGGCAACTGGGCTTTCATAATACTGATGCACAAGACCTAGTATTAGGAGGGCACAGATAAGGATCTACCACTGAAACATGATTAAGTAGATATTCCATGCCCTCTTTGTAAAGTAGGTCATAAAAGAGTAAGTCTGGAGGCAAAATCTGGGTGGGTTGCTAAGTAAGGATTGAAAAAGGAAGGATAACATAGAACAAGGGATTAAAATGAAGTGTTCAAGGATGGATTGGACAGGGCTTTGAGCAACCTGGTCTAGTGGATGGTGTCCATGCCCATGGTAGGGGGGTTGGAACTAGATGATCTTTAAGGTCCCTTCCAACCCAAACCATTCTATGATTCTATGAATATTTGATCCAGTCTTTCTAAAAGAAACACTGTGGTCTTCTGTCAGACACAGGCCCAACACAAGAAAAGGTTTTTTGACTCTTAATTTTTTGGAAATGCAAGAGTCTAATGGATCAGTTACCATGACCCCTAGTGCTTTTGGTATTCAAATATCAGCTTGCAGAAAGCTTTGCTTTACTAGCAATACTGTTTGATTTGCAGGGCTCTGATTCTGAAATAATTTTCTACATATTCATGATAGTGAGACATTGCCAGGACAGATTCTTAACTATGCAATTGTTTGAACTGAATAAATGTTTTGGCAAAATATTAATTTTAGATAATTTTCCTAGCATGACCTCTCTTTTAGTTCTCTTCACTTTTTGACAGAACTTTGTCACTTAAGAGCATGGAATAAATTAAATTGCTGGTCAACATAGTAACAACAAATTGAAGTTTATACTAGGTATGGAGTGTACTAAAATCCACCTGTCAAGCCCACCTCATTGTTAATAAGGACAGCATAATCCTGAATGAAGAAGCGACTTTAAAACTAGCAACCCTGGTTCTGGTAACGCTGGGTATCACTTGAATCAAACAACTTGTATTGTGTTTTCTGTTTGGTTGCACAAGTCAGCAAGGTTGCACAAGGTAGTTTAACACAAAGTAGGCACTGGTGAAAGCCTGCTGAAACCTTCGATCATAATCCCACAGTTTTCAAGTGGCAATTTAGTCTTGAAGTCTATGAAATAAAATATGTTGTAGCTTTTCCCTGTAGCAGAAAGTGACAGTATTAAAAGTTGCAAAAGTTTAGCAGTTTATTGGCCTTATTATATTTCATGGGTGGTGTACCAGCTTGCCTCCTGTGTAGTGGATGCTTTTTGCAAGCAATAGCTGGTTAGTCGGGAAGCACAAAATATGAACAGAAGATTCGGTTAGACTTTCATTGCCACAGGGGAAAGCATACAGTGGGGCTGCAGCACTGTTACACACTTCCCCAGAAGTAATTTTTATCTAGTTCTTGATTTTACAAACTATTGTGATCTGATCAGTTCCCCATAGCAGGGATTTTTTCTTCTATATTTTTTCCCCTGTCTTCTCAAGACAGATGCATCAACAAACAGTAGGAGGGCTGGCTCATCTCCACTGATAATAGCATGCAGGATAATTTTGCCATGTGACTCACTTTCTTCTTTGACTCTAAAAGACATTTGAAAAAAAAGTGGCATTAATTTAAATAGATTTTCCATAAACAGGATTTACTAAAAAAATATAAAATCTTTGCTTTAATCTCATCTTTAAAAAGTACAGAAAAGAAAAAAGCCTACTATGATGTTCCAGCATTTTAAAATGTTATTGAAGAATGAAAATATTCTCTTAGAGAGTAAATGGAACATATTTGGGGAAATGTACTTGCTGTGAAGAATTTTTACCTCCGTGCACATCACTGCTTTTTTAGTCTGTCAAGGAAAAATAATGCTTTTTGCTACCTCCTGCTCTTTTAAAGTTTGACCCTCATCTAACCTTGACCAGGGCCATGGCATAGAATGAATTGATAAGACATACTTCATTTCAGATTAAACAAGGAGACTGACAGAGCCTAGGGGGCTTGCAGTCCTAATGCAGAGTTTATCAGCACTCGTGTGGAGGAAAAACAATGCATCTTGGATTAGTTGCTTTCTATGTAGTAAATTATAAACCTGTGAAAGCCTGATTCTCATTTTTTAGTATGTATTTTGAACAACATCAATGTCCCAAGAACTTTTTATGGTCCAATTTTGTACCTCTTATTTCAATGAGTTTTTTCTGTTAGCCATATGTAATGATTTCCTTCCTCCTCCCTTTTCACTTGTTGTGACAGTAGGTTATTTTATTTTCCAAGACTTCTTTTTGTTTGCACATATGCTTTTGGTAACAAACATGTAACTGCATGTTACAGTTTAACCTACATTTTCAAATGTGGATAACCAAAAGTTGGGACCTGGATGTCAACATTGCTTCCAAATTCTAGACAACTATGTTTTGAAAATAGGTACTTATAAAGATTTTTCCCTTGCATGTCTTTACTGTAGCAAATGGGTGTCTCTGTGTTTCATTATGTGACATAAGTGACTTGTGAGTATCCAGTCTAAAAACTTTGATCTAGAATTTTCTCAGATCTTAGGAGATAAAAAAATGTCACTTGTCAGTTGAATAGCTAAAACTGATCCTTTACTTCAGTTAAATAAGAAATTATCTTTTGACTTATGAGTTGTACATTTGAAGTGTTATGTGATTGTTTCTCCAAGATAGTTTTAACTGGCATTTG
Source organism: Nestor notabilis (assembly GCF_000696875.1). Classification (NCBI taxonomy): domain Eukaryota; kingdom Metazoa; phylum Chordata; class Aves; order Psittaciformes; family Psittacidae; genus Nestor; species Nestor notabilis. Next base: position 52,560 of record NW_009931302.1, on the reverse strand, counting down.
TGGTAGGAATTAGAGGATGCCAGTTATAATAGCATACCAAAACCAAGAGCCAGGTGGATACACCGTAATACTATATATTAATTTTGGTTTTATGCACTGTGTGTTGCATGAAAATGTTAAGGAATGTGTTATCCAGTGTGGCACTTCTTTTAGAAGCAGCACACCTGTTAATCAATTTCATAAACCTCAGTTCTGTACTGTAAATGCCTATGAACAGTTTTAACAGGCAGTCTTAGAACTACTTGTTACCTTATCCATTATTTAGATTTCAATTTCAATACATGACAATGAAACTGTTCCCTAGCAATCTGTGAAATTTAAGGAGTATGCTTTTATTGGTGGACTTTTCAACAGACTGATCTAAATCCTATTGAGCTCATTAGGAATACTTTATTCTTACTCAGAGTAGAACTACAACATGAAAGGAATTTACTATTATAGAAGGAATTGCCTTTATAATATATTTGTAATAAACTGTAACATGAGATTCATTTTAATGATTCTCATCAATTTATGATAAAATTTCTAGCTTTGCCACAGGTATCTTTCGTAACCTTGAACAAATTATTGAAGCTGCCTTCTTTATTCCCATGTCTGTAGAATGGGGAAAACTTTGTTCCACGTTTATAACATTTTGTTTATTAATGCTTCACATCCTTCATGTCCGTGATGTGTTTGTACAGGACCTAGATAATTGTGGCTTCACTGATAATTGTGGCTTCCATTCACATTCATAACTGAAATATATAAGAGAAGCAGCAGGTCTATTTGCTAGGCTAGATGGCACTTCAATACAGTAACCCCTTTTCTTACATGACTATTGTAAAACTGAAAATGATGAGCCTTTCCAAATATTTATACTCATAGATTTCAGTAGGTTAGCTTTGCTCAGATCTTTACAAGCTCCTCTACAGACAATGTATCTCCTTCATTTAATTTTCCAGACATGTACATTCTATGGTGAGGAACTCATAACAAGATTAAATGACTTGAGCCTGACTGAATAAAGTCCCAATTCTACCTTTTCTAGGAACTCCAGGGCTCCCAGGATTTCTGCATACTCAGTTTTCATTAATTCTAATATAGCAGTTCCTGTTAATGCAGTTTTTCTGACCGCTTCCTAAAGAACTTGATCACTCACCGACTTCTTTATTCTCTGCCACAGTATTTTTCATGGAACTGTGCTTAACAATGTAAAGTAAATCTTCAGTGCCTTTCCCTTTGTCTGCTGACCTATGAATGGGTTAGGTGAACGTATAGGGTGTATATCTTGATTGATCTTTCCTCTCATAGATCTTACAGTGTAATATTTGCAATATAAACACAGAGGTGAATATATGCTGACGGGCAATTTTGTTAGGGTGAATTTAACAATGTGTTTTGGCTGATCGAACAGCTCACTCCTGTGCTAGTGCCTGGTTGCTGCCCTCTCCTCTAGTCTTAGGCACAGACTTCCACTTCCCTTGCACCATTCCAGCTGCTTATCAGTTTCCTAGAGGAGCAGAAGCCAGCAGAAAACCGACACGTGGCAATTTAAAAACAGCCATTTTGGTGTATTTGCTTACTGAGAGATCAGTGAAATTATTGTACCAAACAGTGGTTAGCTATTAGATGATCTCAGTAACGCAATTAATACCTCTAGAAAATCCTGACATAGATTTTCTTCATTATTTTTCAGGCAAGAGCAGGAGGGAGATCCTGGCCAAGCATATGTAGTTATGGCCACAACACTGAAACTGTTATCTTCAGTTTATTTAAGTCTCACCTCAAAGGCTGACAACCAATAGTATTAAAGCTGTTCTTTCAATTCAAATGATCACCAACTATGAATGTGAGATATGTGAATGTGAGTAAAATACATGCTTTTTGCTTTCTCTCGATGTCTTGTGGGTACATATACATACATTTCCCAATGTAATAACTATAACATTGCTTTTTGGAAAAGATACGAGCTCAAATCAAAAGTAAATTATTTTCTTCACTCTAAATAGTCTTGAACTGGATTTTAAAAATTTCAGATATTTATTGTTTGTCATGAATATAGCAGCTTCCTAATTCAATGACAATTATCAATATGTTTAAAGGTTCTGTTGCTCACAGCTGTCAGTGGTTTAGTGACATTTAGTCATCTGTTTATGATATTCTCCTAAGGAAAAAAGATTTACACAAGAGCTTGAATGCTTTGTAGAACAGAGTCTATCCACCACAATCAAGTAAAAGTAATGCACTGACTGTTTCTCTTGAAGAAAGCTTTGCTTAACAGCAAAAAGGACTTGTAGTCATAGTTCAAAAATATTCATCCTTTTAACATTGTTATGTAAAATACTTTCTCAATGACCTGCCAATTAGTGATGAAAATTAATTTCGAGGTGTTTTATGAGTCACTGAGAAGGAAAAAAGAAATTATGGCAAGTTTGCTCTGATATTTAAACCTTAAAATTAGTACTGATTGTTAAGCTAATTTTCTAATTAATTTTCATTTCCATTTTCATAAAAATTCCTTGACATTCTGCAATTTTGACCTGTGTTTCTGAGGAATATTAATGATTCATCTGAATAAACAAATGGGATGAATATACAGAATGCTAAAAATATCACTTATTTCTAAATCTTATGAAACAGAAATAAAGATGGGTATGGTATAAATGAAAAGAACAAAACTGTGTATCTTTGGGAAGGTTTCTCCTTGATTAACTGGACAAAACTCATACCGTGTTTTGCTTGTTTTCTGGAGAAAGCCAGACCTAAATAAGAGATTACTCCATCGGTTAAAATTTATGTGTGTGTGTACAAAGTTTCTAAACTTTTTAAAAGCAATTTTTATTTCAGATGTGTATGAAATTACAAAAGGTACCAAAATGCATATTTGCTATCTTTACAGTTAAGGAAATAAATGTTGTGGAGAAGTTGTAATGCTTCCTATTTCCATCAGAGGGTACTATAAACATGCCTAAAACTTACTTTTTGGCTTCACCTGCAAATAAGTGGTTGTTTCTTTCAAATTTTAATTTCCTGATAATTTTCTGTGTTTATAAATTCTGTGTACCATCAGATACATTTGCCTTACTGAAAACATGTGTGGATTGTGTAGCCTCATTAAAAACATTTGAAAACAAGTTTAACAATGTTCTCTTTTCCTTGTAAATATTCACTGGATATTCCCTTTTAAAAAAGGAGTCTGTTCCAAAACATTTGTGTGTAAAATGCTAACGTAGATGGAGGTAAAAGATGTTCCTTAACTTCCTGAACACCTTACACTTACTGGCAGTCAAAATATAGTTTCTTCCTCCGTAGCTACAGAAAGCAATTCTGTCAACAGAGCCAGAGCTTTAGAACCTGAAGTAGTATACTCAATATGTCCTGTACAAACATGCTTTATAGAAAAGCAGCAGTCACCTGCC
>NW_009931302.1:12112-49128 GCF_000696875.1 Nestor notabilis | reverse complement strand
AAAAACCTTGTTTTAAAAAAAGGCAGCGCCCCCCTGCCAGTGGCTCGCTGCCCCTGGGACAGACACTCCTTGGTACGTGAACTACGGCATGTGGGTGCTGCTCCTGCGCTGGTGCCCTGCTCCTCCAAGGGTGCTCTGGTATGCTTCAAAGGGTTGTTCGGGTTTGACCACCTGGGTTGCTCTTATTTGTACTTATTTTCACAATATTTTCACACTGGCTTTTTATTCATGTGACTGCTTAAGGTCATGTGGCCATTTGAATGCAAAAGGCATTATTTGTGTGCAAGAAGGACATATTTAATATTTGTTTTCTGTCTTCCTTTAGTGACAAACTTCTTTCTGTTTACAGTTTGTCATCCAGGCACAAAGGAGCAATGGTGCTGTGCACCTTTGATGGACGCAGACAAGAAACAAGAAGGCACCAGTTCACAGACAATGCATGAGGAGGAATGTATTCACAGCCCCAGCCATGAGCAGGATAGCCGAAGGGTGGTGAGGCCAGCCCCAGTCCTGGGCATCAGGCACCTCCTCTGGGAAAGGCCAGGCCAGCCTGGGCCAGGCCATGGTCCCAGAGATGAGCTCAGCTCAGCAGGGCCTGTGGCCAAGCAAGGCAATATAGTGTTGGTTGTTAATATCATTCTGATGTTACGATGATGAAATAAAACCATCTAATCATCTTCCTACTTCCAACCCCACAAACATGTCCTGTACACATTAATACACTACTCATAGCAACAGTATGGAATATACAGACATCAGAGACCTAAATTTGTTTTGCTTGCCTAGTTGTTTGTTTAGGGTTTTTTTCCTTGCTTATTTAAAATTGTGTTTTGCATAGATTTTTAGAAGCTGTGGTGGTTTGATTCACTTGTTGACTATGGAGTTTCTTTTTGACTTGTAGCTAAAACTCACCAAAAATGGCTGGAGCTCATTTGATTTCATGACAGATTTTAGGGTTAGTAAGAGAAAAAGGAACCTCTGGAGTGCATCTTTATTCACTTAACCAGTCTTTGCTATCATCTTTAAATATTATAAATTGCCCATTTCTGTCCAGGAAATGCACCTTGGTGACTAGTTTTGACTTTGATATCTTGACACTCAAGTTACAGTAGACGTAATCCATCCAAAAAACCAAGAAAAGTTTGTTTTCATTCAATGCTATGAATCACACCAGAGTGATTTTGGAACAACATCACAACATTACAGAATAGCTGAGGTTGGCAGGGACCTCAGGAGATTGCCTAGTCCATTGCCCCAGCTCCAGTCAAGGTCAGCTAGATTGGGTTGCTCAGGACCTTGTCCAGATGGATTTTGAGTATCTCCAAGATTGGAGACTCCAAGACCTCTCTGAGCATCCAGATCCAGAAATCGACAACTCTATTACAGTAAAAAAGATTTTTCTTGTGTTCAAATGTAATTTTCTATACATCTAGAGTTAGCTAAACAAAACTAGGTTGGTTTAGTAAATGGAAAAATAACACTACTCCTTTCTATTGCCATACTATTCGTGTTTCTGTCATAATTTTGTGAAGAAACATTCAAACCAGTTTTAATTGATATATAGAATCAATTTACATTAAACAAAAAAATTATTCATACGATAGTAGTAAGAAGTTGATAGAATGCTTATAAAGAAGAAATTTTAATTATCCATTTTTTAGTAATATTTTATTCATTGATTTCTTAAGCTGAATTTTTAAGATAACACACAGATAGGACTAAAAAGTCTGTTAAGTTCAAAATTTAAGTACTTTAGCCCTTTCTAATATGTTTTCCCTCCCTGGATTTGACCAAAATCATTCAAACAATTTGGAAAAGGAATTGCTGCTGACTCATTGACTGCTTGCATATTTTATGGATTATAAATTGCTAAAATCTTTATTTAGATCTGAACACTAACATCTTTCTATAGGTAAAATGTTTATTTCTAAAATACTGACTATGACTGTATCATAGGCAAAAAACTTAAAAGGCGGGCAACATATATAAAAAATTTCACTTTCAATATGTGTATGTATAGAACTACATATAAAAAAATAAAACTATGTTTGTGTATATATATGCAATTTAAAAAATTTAAAAATGTGTAATGTTATGCATTTCTTCTAAATGTAGGTAAAACTATTTGCTTTAGTGAAGTCATTCTTGGGAATGAGTAACTTAATGTAAGCAAAATCAGAATATGGTTCATTTGATTAAAAAAAACCCCAAAGACCTGACTATTTTTGCTTAGTTTAGACTTTTAACCTGTAGAGAAAAGGAAAAAGTGGTATAAAAACCCACTGAATCTCAATATGTGAGCACTACAGGCATTGGCACTGAGTATCTTTTGAACCTTTATATCTGAACTTAGTATAGTAAAGAATTCTCTGTGCTATATTCTGATTCCACTGAGGTAAATAACAAAACTCCAATTGTACTCAGTGGTACAGGATTAGTCCCTCTATTTTTTACTGGGGCAGAGGCTTTTTCCTTACTATTATTGTATGTTCATATAAATATAGCAGCATTATCGAAAGCCTGAAGCTGCATGCCATTGCTTTGCTCATCTTCTTAAATTCAGAACCACATGGCAGATTTCTGTGGAGCCTTATCTCTCAAGCCAAAAAGAAAAGCATGATCACAATAGTCAGCTTGGCTTTTCTTCTCATCTGTATATGCACTTCAGTGCAGGAGAAGTTCAGACACCACAGAGCTTCAAATGGTTTCTTTCAAAGGCATTAAGAAAAAAAAGGGAAACAAATATTAAGTTATTACAAAGAAGCTTTCAGCTAGTGCATGTTTATTAAGCTTACTTTTTTCTATCCAGCATATTCAAAGGCATATGATTAAACTGTCCCAATAAAAATGACAAAGCTTTCTTCAAACACAGCTAAATAATTTTGTGAAGATTTTTATCATCTCTCAGCCTCTATACTGGAGATTTGTTGAGACATTTCAAACAGTCTGTGTACACTGCCAAATATAGTCCTGTTCAGAATATGCTAAAATATTGTATCTGGCTAATTGGAGATAGAAAAGTTTATTCCTAATCACTATATGACATACTTCGCAATTTTGATAGATACTAAGATGTATTTCTTGCTTCACATGTATTTCCAGTGAAACTATTAGAACAAGTTATAAGAATAAGGGTGGACCAATATAGCAGCAGAAACTGTTGTATGGTACAGCACACCATGACCTTGTTTGAGTATCCTACTTTAATCTTTGCATTCTCTATTGTTTTAGCTGTGTGATAACTTACCTTTATTTACAGGTAGCCAATATTTTTGGAAGGGGCCATTCAAAGGCAAAAAGAAATATTGAATAACATTGTATTCATTAAAACAGAGATAGAACAGGAATTTTTCATTCAGATCCTTATCTGTACGTCCTCTTGAGGTCAACATCTAACACTATCTGAGTATCTATTAGTTTATCTAACTTTGTGATTTCCTTCTTTTTTTTTTTCTTCAATAAATAAATCTCTTCCATACAAAAAAAGTTGATTCTTATTGAGTTAGGGAATTTAACTGCTCCTTTTTTCCACCATGGTTCAGTATGAAAATCAATAGGTCCAATTCCTTTTTGCTTCTTCCTCTGTTCACACTTTCTTTTAAACTGGTGATTAGTGAACAGTATGACATTCAAAGCATGTGACTAAACCAAACAGTATTGTTTCTACTGATCTTTACTTCTTTTCTTCTATTCATAAACTTCATCTTTATTTGAGTTCATCTAAGAGATAGGCCAGGTAGTAATTTAGCTTCAGTTTTACAAAAACCATTATTGCCACCATAGTTTCACATCATGCTTTTCTGTTTGGGGATCAGGACATAGAGGAAGTTGCAAGAGGAATCTGGAACTTGACATCTACAAGACTAAAAGAAAACTTAATATAATCTCCTTTGAAAAATGAAGTTAATCATTCTTTTGGTAATATCTTTCTCATTTTGAAATATGGTATCATGGAACTTCCACCACTGAGTTTAGGAAACATACATATATACTAATGAAGGGGATACTTTATGTATACATGTATATCAGTCAGCACCCACCTGATTTTGCAACTAAGAGTTTAGACCAGCAAAAAAACCCCTACTAATAAGTATTTAAAAATTGTCAATTATTTTATTTCTTTCCATGAGTCCTCTTTTCTATATTTTCCTGTTCTAAGCATTGTCCTTTCCTCCTGCTGTTTACAGCAATGATTACAGAAAAAAGTAATGGCTACTTATGTGCTTCATCCACTTTAATCACACTGATTGGCCAGTTCTCCTTCGAGTGCCTCTGCATGAGTATCAATAGCATTGAGCCTCTTGAAAGAGTTTGTGACTGGAAGCATAGCCTGTGGAAAATAGCATTGTCATTTGTGATATTTCCTTTCCATTCTTTTTGTTAATAGACCAAAACAGTCTCCAGAAATGTTACCACCTACTGCTGTCTTTACTGGAAGAGAGGCAAAGTGAATCCCGCTGAAGGGAAGATTACTTTGAAGATGATGGTCTTCACTGAAAAGTAATTACTTTAATAATTACTTTAACCCACAGCCTATTTTAGCTCTTTCCCAGTTAGCACTACCTGTGGTTGTCACTCTTCACCACTGCCACTAGTTTATGTGACTCACAGCACTGAGCAAACACAGTACCTTTTATAGCTGATTCAAGCTCACTGAGGCAGTAGTTACAAGGTTGCGTTGTTCCCTGTAAACATGCAAATGCCTCTTTAACTGGAGATGACCACATTTTTCTAACCTTTTCATCCTGTCTCTAGGAGACAGACAATAAAATTAATTAAAGAACGTTTTATTGCACATTTGGGAAAGTGATGGGCCTTTGTAGCTCTGGATCAGCAGTCTCTGATTTCATATTTGCATAAGGCTAATAAAGAAAAGACAGTTGATATAATACCACCTGCAGACAACATTTCTGTAACTGATGGCATAACCTTCATGACCACAATGCTGCAATGCATTAACTTTACTACTGCAAGTGATACTTAGAATAATAGAATGACAGAATGGTTTGGATTGGAACAGAAGTAAAAGATTATCTAGTTCCAGTCCCCCTGCCATGGGCAGGAACACCTTCCACTAGACCAGGCTGCTCAAAGCCCCGTCCAACCTGGCCTTGAACACTGCCAGGGATGGGGCAGCCACTTCTCTGGGCAACCTTTTCCAGTGCCTCACCACCATCACAGCAAAGAATTTCTTCCTAACAGCTAAATCTAGCCTCTTTCAGTCCTATCCTTTCATGCCCTTGTAAAAGTCCCTCTCTAGCTTTCTTGCAGGGGCCTCTTAGGAAGGCTGCTATAAGGTCTTTCCAGAACCTTCTTTTCTCAGGCTGATACTTACCTCTTTTGTGATAGTTTTGGGAGACTTGATGTTAAACTGCTTTGTACACATCTATATAAGTAATGGCCAATAAAAAAGGGATGATTCCACTTGGAATTGTATTTCAATCAGAATTTCTCTCTGGAGTCTTCTACTTTGCGGAAAGGTGCAACAAGATTCTTTTTGTCTTTTTGTAATCATAATAATTGATTTTTACCTTTTTTGATGTTTGGGTCTTCTTTTTTTGTTTGTTTGGTGTTTTTTTGTTTTTGTTTGTTTGTTTGTTTGTTTGGCTTTTTTTCTTTTTTTTTTTTTTTGTTCAAAAGCAGAAACCCTGGCAGCTCTAGAGTGCAAATTATGATTTTGAACATTCCCTAGGGTGAAAAGAGGGAAATGTTCCACTGATCATCTCTTGCAGAAGCTATCTGGCTAATTTTAAAGTCTGTTTCAGAAATATGCCTGACAGCACCCCAAACATCATTCATTTTGGAAGAATAGTACTTCACAAATACAATTATTAATTATCATGCTGAGTTAATGTAACATTTGTACAGTATTTGGGGATCTTAATAACACTCAGTAAAGCTTATCATTTACAATAACTGTTGCTTTGCAAAGGGGATAAGGTGTTGTGGGGGAAGGATTCTTTGAATGAATAGTTAAAACTGTCTGGAAAGGAATCATGTTATTTCAGTTTTCTTAGAGAAATTACAATTGGTTCATTAGCAAGAGTGAGAATCTGTGTAAGACTCTTACTACAGTTGTTCTTATTATTAAATTATGATAATATATGTGGCCTTATGGTAACCCAGAATAAAGTGATTTGGTCATAGCATTCTAGATGTGAAATTAAAAAATGCCATAATAATTGAAATATTCTGTAAAAATGGTCTGCTAATATGGGATCCTTTTTTCTATGTTGTTGCTTATTTTCACATTACAATTTTAACTTTCCATCACACGAAGTTCAAAAAACTAATTTTCTTCTTCCTTGTAGCCAGCTGGCAATTGAAGAAGTTGGTATTGTTTTCAGTTTGTTGAATTTCTTTACACTGCAGCTCCATTGTGGCCATAGTGGGGCTCTTGAGAGGGAGGGAGCCGTCCCCTGACTCCATCCTCTTCACTCACATCTCTTCCTGTACATTCCTTATGCTGAACATGCCAGGCTCAGAGATGGAGGAACAAAGGGTCCAACTTGAGGCACTCCTATCCACTTGCTTGACTCTCAGACTTTCTACCTTTCCTAGCACTAACATTCATACAGATATAAGTGGATCCATGTAAGAAGGCAACTGCTTTTATCTTTTGGTGGACCTGTTTCCTGGGGGGTATGTGAATTCACAGGCAAGCTACTTAAACGTGAGAAATTAACTTGTACACTCCCTGAATGTGGTCCTTTCTCCTTACTATTTCTGTAGATACATAGTTATTTTATGAAGCAAAATACAGATTCTATCATGAATAGCTTATAACTCTCCTCTGCAAAGTAAAGCTCCAGTTTGTACAATACAATTTGTGATTTGGGTTGTAAAAATTGCTCAGTTCTTTTCCCTTAATATTCAAGCAGCAGATCATTACAAGCTTCTACATGAGTCCCTAGATGAGAATCCTTGTATGTGGGATGCTCATTTACTCACACATAAGATACTGTTGTCTTTCCCAGATCCAAGTGCCTTTTCCTCACTGTGGTCTGATGTTCTTGCAGTTCTGCAGGTGGAGAAGCTGAGTGTCAGCTTCCTCCTGGGTGCACTGGCCAACAGGAATGGGCCAGCTGAACAGGAGACAAGCAGACCATCAGAGTGCATGGTCGTCCCAGAGCTGAGCTTGTACAAAGATGGATTGTCCTGCAAACTGCAAAATCCCCATATTAAAGCAGTAGTCAAATCAGTTTGGCATTTAGGGTTCTTTTTTTTTTTCTTATTTTGCTTCCAGCAAAGTCAATTGCAGCTCTGCAGCAGACTTCAATGAGAAAAGTATAAGGCATTAAATAATATGCTGCACAGCTTTTGTGTTACTTGAAAGGAATCCAGGCAGACCTTTGCCAAAGTGATTGTGAATGTGGTACTTTTCCAGAAGAGTTTGGAGGGCCTCAGGCTTGGCCAAAGGAGTACAAATCAGTTCAAACCTAAAATTGTGCTAAATTTTCCAAAACGTAAATGACAGACAACAAAAAAGCATGAGAAACATGGGAGCTATAATTCAAGTTAACATCTGAGCAGAAAACAAAAGAGAGATGCAGCTGGTTAAATGAACTTTTTTTTCTAAAGAAACTTCAGTTCTAATTTTTTTCATATTGAATTTTAAAAATAGTCTCCACTTTACCCTTTAAGTGAACTGGAAAAGAACAAATGACAATAGCATAGTAATTTGGGGGACAATTTTCCTTAAATACATGTTCTATTCGATATCGAACCCTTTTGATATTTGGAAGCTTCGGGACTTATTTTCTGAAAGAAGCTGCATAAATTGAGGAATTCTGACAATACCATTTGGCCTAATAGCTACTTGATCATGATTCCTCAGTGGATCCCACTGTTCTGGCTGATTGGAAGGCTCTCAGTTGCATACAGTAATGCTGAAATGCCCATCAGAGTGCCATGGGTAGGGTTTTGCATGCATTGTCGTTAAGCCCTATTGTCAGGATCTTTGTAATCTGGCTATAAAATCATTCTTAGCTGAGGGTACATGTATAAGCCTGAAAGCACATCCACTTGACTATTTTTGCATATTTTTCAAAGCACTTATTATTTTTGTCACCTTTTCTTTTTCTTTTACTCTTTTTTTTTCTCATAACAGAAGAGAAAAATGAGTCTTTCTCCCCAAAATTTAATAATCAAAGTTGGGGTAAGGTGGTTTTTTTTTTTCAGAGAAGTTAATTTTTCTTCTGGTGCTGTCACTGGGCTAACCCTCACCAAAGGGTGCTTTTAGTCTTTCCTAATAAAGAAATTTTTAGTTAAGAATACTCTGGGACTCTGACATGTTCAAATCCACACTCTGTCAGACCTTTCTGAATGAGTTTGCAGTTGATATGCCTGTGGCGTTTCCATGGTGTTGGTTACAAACTAGTTAGGACCCATTCGTTCTGCTCAGACTCGCTCTGGATAGTGGTGTATCACAATAGTTATTCTGCTAAAATAATTTAGCACTGTTGGTATAGTAATCTATGAGAAAGAGGACTGTAACAGTTTCTTCTAGAAATAACTGAAATTCAGCAAGGAGAAATTTGAAGTTGTGCTGTAGGTTTTCTTGCATATTTAAAACTTTTTTTCTTTTCTTTTGTAAGAACTGAGGGTTTTCTATACAGCTTGTCTGTCACATTATCTAATTGTATTTAATGTTGGGCCTTTGCAGAAGGGAAAGGGAAGAGAGTTTCTTATAAAGTTTGTGCTGTATATGAGCAAAGATAGGTAGATAAAAAAAAAAGGAACACTCCTTTCTCCCTTCATGGGTTTCATGTTACTTTTGCTCTCTTCTTTATCTACCTGATTTGTCTTGGTACTCCATTAGCTGTTTTGGGAATATTATTCAGACTCGGTATTACAGAAAAATTTCTATTCTTTCAAATTTACCTTATGATTGAATTATATATTAAGGTTCCATTTAAAAATAATTTAAAGATGGTTTAATTAAAAAAAATGGAATCCAACAATTCAGCAGTTTGATTAAAACTATATTTACACTGATCTTAAGATCTTTTCCAACTCTAACTGTTCTGTGATTCTATGATTCTGCATAGCCTTGTGATTGTTGATTATCTGTCATATAAAGAGGAATCCATTATTAACCTGTTACCTTATAATTTACTAATCAAGTTGGATTTTTTTTAACTGTAGTAAAATGATGCTAAAAATAATAAATAAAACTTGTTTTGTTTGCAGATGACAATATTCATCATTTTTCTCAACACTGCAAACAACAGAGTTACACAGACACAGGGTCAGAAAGCCCTTGCACATTATATTCAAAGTCCGTTTGCCTTGACAACTCCAGGGCAGGTTCTTGACTCAAAAGGCTGAGATACACCCTTGTCTTGAAGCAGACACATGGGAGGACTTAAATGTCATGTAGGTTTGGATATCAGGACCCTTGACCCAGAGTGGACTGTATGTGGGTTGGTGCTCCCCAACACAATCTTTCCTTCCAGGAAGGTGGTGGAGTGCCTTGTCTCTGTCACAGTTTGTATGCAACGGCATAGGAAAGTAAATGTAGTACTCTTCAGTGTCAGCTTGCAGTCACTTCGCTTTCACTTGCATTTCTTACCCACCACTCAGCTATTCTTCCCTTCCCACTAGAGCTCCCTGCAGCTCTACATATTAGTGGAAAACTGCTTCTGACTCCCTGTGTTCTCAGTCTGCCTTTATAACCACACTGGGTCTGTGCTGTTTCTGTAAGTCATGTGAATGTGTCTTGCAGTCAGCCTGAGGATATCTGTGTGCCCATGATACAGCATTATTAGTACCCTCCAGAGAGCGGCACCCGAAAACCAGGCATGTTACAAATTGGAGACCTTCTTGGGAGAAGTCAGAGAAATTTATGCAGTACCTGCTCTCAATTTGCCTGGCTTCAGCCAAAGATATTGATTGTAAGACACATTAATTTTAGGAAGCAGACTTTCTCCTTTCACTCCCCCCCCCCCCCCCCACCCCCCAAAGAGCCAATACACAGCTGTGAAATCATTTAGCTGACTTAACTAAGATTATTTGACAAGCAGAACAGCTGTATTAATATAAACAAGCATGTCTTTGTTTAATTGCTTTCCTCTTTCAAACAACCCTGTTTGTTATGATCAAATGGAATGATCCTGAAACACTGTTATTGCTACCTTAGTACTCCCACAGAGGAAAGATGTCAGATAAAGTAGTAAAAGTTCCTTAAATTGGCTTCGTACTAGCAAGAAAGCCTTTTCTTCCTGTGCTATGTTATTCTTTCCTTTCAAGTCCTCTCTACAGGCTTTGTTGCTTGTTTTGTTTTTGAAGGTTGTTTGTTTTTTTTCTCTTTCACACTTTCCTTAGTTAGAAATTTGTCTTTTCAAACTAGCTTCTCCTTTCAACGTTGACTTTGCAAGAACTTTGTATCTTCTAAGAGGGAGAATGGTCTTCTAGGTGATCATTGCAGGCCTGCAAACAGTTCTGAGTGGTATAGATTAAATGGTACCTAAACATGAGAATAAAAATAAATAATAATAATGATACTGTTAGAACAAAGCAGGTAGCAAAACGGAAGCTTGAGTTCAAATCCCCTTGATGGTGCACATGTGCATGCTAATGTGGCAGTAGTGCCTCTTACCACACTGTTTGGTGCAGCCAATGCTCTTCAAAACAAATGGCAACTAAAAACCTTCAGAGTGGGCCAACACTACTTTTTTCTTCCCATCACTGTGGTTGCATCTAGCTTTTAATCTGTGTGTCTGACATTACTTCTCATTCAGTATGTTGATTTAACATTTGGATGAAAATCCAGAAATGGCTATAGTTCTACACTGACTGTTGTAGAATTCCCTGAATATTTGCACGATGTCATGTCTATCAAACCGTTAACCAAAATGAGAGCCATTATTGCATTTCCCATCTCAAATCTAAAACTTCACTGTTTTACAGCTGTCCTGGATCTGAGTATCTGCTTCTTCAACCTATTTTTGAATGCTAAAAAATGATCAGGATGATGTTTTTGAAGCATTTCTTTTATGAATTAACCTACAACTCACAGTATCTGGGTGCAGTGTACAAGAAATATACATCAGTGTCTTGTTCATACATTTGGGGTTCCCACTATTAAAATACGTCGGTTTCTTATTCTTATTCTTTCCCTTCTATTTTCTAATTTTTTTCTAACCTGTTCCATTTATTTTTGGGAAAAAAAAAAATAAATTAAATAATCTACTGTCACAGAAATACGTAATAGAAAGGAGTCAAAGATATGGGTTATATTATCAGACTCATAAAATGGCACTTGATAAAGTGTCACATAAAAGACTTACCAGAAAGTAAGGATTTATGAATTACATAGAAAAAGAAGTGATATAAAAATGCAACAGAGAAGAGAGACTGGGGAGATATGATTTGTCATTGTGACTGACAGTCAAAAAATAACATTCCCAGTTCTGGTTGTGAGTAGTGATATCCTCTGAGACTCACTTTTAAGACTAGTTGTCTGCTATATTCGGTACAGCTTATTGATGGAAACGTGAGGAGGAGCAAACTGATAATAGACCTTGGGAATATTCCAAAGTAAGAGAGGAGCCTATTGAATGATAAAATCTTGTTCCATGTGGTACTGTTGAAACAGCCAAGCCACCAGGTTGTTGACTTCAAATTCATCATCTTCTTCAGTAGCTCACTCATGGGTTCTTACACAGCTGCCTTGTGACAGCAATATGTAGAGTTCAAGGAGTTCAAGGTAGTTAATTACTATAGTGTAGCTAACGAAGCATAGTGGAAAAATGCCAAAAGGTCAGTTGGAAACCCAGGTAAAAGCAATGACCAACAATGAGAGCCAAAACCCACCACAGATTAGAGAGAACTAAAGCCAGCCATAAAACATCTTGTGTTTGAAAAAAATCAATGGAATTGAATTTTTCCTAAAATATTTCTCACTTACATTCTTATGTTTTTATTTTTGCAAAATTAAATTATTTCAGTATCTGCTTTTGTGAATGAAAGGCACTCTGCCTTTTGCTCTTCTTCAGGCTTCTATGGCTTTAGTATTGCAATATGTCTATGCTATATACCAATTAATTAATTATATTTGAACTGGAGCCTGGCTTTCAGTATTGTCACGCATTACGTTATTAAAATATCCTAAATTGTGAACACAAATATTTGAAGAAGAAATGGCATTAAATTAGGAAAAGAAGGGTTGTTTTAGCTAAGGTCAAAGAAGGCCTTTTCCAGACTAAGGTTCTAAAAACTTGCAATCAAACAAGAGCATAAATTGCATGTTGTACTGTGAAAGGAAGTTGTCTGGGATACATAATTAACATTGCCTCAACGGAGAATACACAGAAATTATGTTTTAATTTAAAAATCTTTGTGCTTTTCTGTAAAATTCCTGTAAGATTTCATATAAGATCCCAAGGGAGTAAAAAAATGTTTTTATAAACATGGAGTGTGCATGCGTTAAGGTCAGTATCAATCTAATGTCCATGGCCTTGGATATTAATATGATTGGCAAACAATATTTCTGCAATTTAGCTAATGCCTGTCAACAAAGGACTGGGAACTCAAATTCCAGTGCACAACCACTGGAGAATGAAACATTCATGCTTCTGAAGAAGTTCCCAAACTCTTAAGTACTCTATAATTATTTACAAATCCTTCTTAATTAAAAAGAATTAATAAGCTTGAAAAACACAAAAAAGGATATGTAGAAAACAAATCGTAACACACTCCCTTTCTAGCTAGTTTCACAGTCATACATTTATTTCCCTTCCCATTTTACAAGAAAGAATGTCTCACAATATGTCCTTTCTGCTCTTTGAGGTACAAGTAACAATGGTTTCACATGAAGAGTATGACTGTACAGTTTGGATATCTATCCTTGAAATATCTGTCAAATTTTCCCAAGTGGACCAAGTCTTACTAAGCTTTGGGGTTATGAGGTTGATAGAAAGGTCCCTAAGTTTCCATTCAGCTTTGTTCTTGTCCTTTACATGTTTTAAGGAAGAGTTCCTTACACCAATAGAAGGGATTGATGAATAATGTACATCTCGCAGAAAGTTTCCTTTTGAAACATTATTTTTTCATCTCCTCCTCAAGTTTTTCAGAGAAAACCTCTTGCATCAAAATGTCTAACTTTATCTGGGCTTGTAAGGATCTCTTAAGAGTTACTAAATAAAATACAGGTAAGCTACAGTTGCATGAAAGGCTTGTGTACCCACATTTTGCTTGTCATTAATAAAGGAAGGAGAATGCTTCTTATCGTTTGTTTATTTGCTTATTTTTCCACCTGTAAATTTTCCATATAAAATTTAGCAACCCAAAATTAACCCAAGTACCATTGTTTCTTCAAGAGCTTATGATTCTATTAGAAAGAAAGAGATTAAATAAAAACGTTTTTGTTCTTTGCCCTTATGTACTACATACTCCTGCATTTGGTGGCTGTGGCTTTTGTAGCAATACCAAAAAAAAAGCAAACAAACAAAAAATCCAGCCCTCCAGTAAACCCCTTGTTCTATGGTATATATATATATTTATATATATGTGGTCAGAAAATCCAGGCTGACCATTTAAAATGTATGAGCCAATCTGGAAGTTCCCTTGTTCGCTAAGATCATTAGGCAGAAAAAAATTCACAAGCAAAAAAGAGCAGCGATGTTGACAAAGTAACATTGTGAACATTTAATGGCAGTTTCAGTAGCTGCACAATGTATTGCAGTTAAATAGTTTTGTCAGCTGCTTTTCTTGTAACCACTGGCCATGCCATAGTTCTGTATAAACCTTTGCAGGAGACAGATTCAGCTTTAATGAAATTTGAGTAGCTGACATATTAGACAACGCATTATTCTGGAAGAAGTGCTCCTTGATACTTTTCCAAAGGACTGTCTCTCAATTGTAATCACTTTTACCTTACATGAATGATGTCACCAAAGATATTAAAGAAACTAGTTATTTTGACATTGACTCTTAAAATAAATAGTTTAAGAGTATCCGAGGCTCTTTAGGAATTATTTCCTTTATGCTATATTGTTAAACACTAAGCAACAGCACACAGCAGCAGTTGATTTCTTCAGGCCTGCTAGCTGCCGGGCCAGTGAACCGGATCCCATGCAGTAGGAAAACGTTGCTCATTTTGCTGCTCTAACAACTGTGAACTCCATCACGGAGAAAGTATTTTAGAAGGTGTGTTAGATGGGTCTAACACTGTGGAATTGGTCCGTGGTGGACCACCCCACCAAGATAAAAGCATGTATTTGTGTTAGATGGGTCTAATACTGTGGAACTGGTCCGTGGTGGACCACCTGAATCATCTAGAGTGAGTTGCACAGCAAAAAGTCAACAAGGCCACTCCTCCTGGCACAGGCTGCATTGGGATGAGTTGGCACTTTTTGGCATATAAAAGGCCCTGGGTTAGAAAGAGATCGAGAAGGAGGTGGATCGAACTGCCTTTTATGGTCCACATTACCTGCGTGGGGACACCCGCAAAAGTAGTGCCTGCCACCCTGTTTCTTCACAATGCACCTCGGAGCTGGGCTCTTGGTCATTGAACAAATGTGTGGGTTGGTAAGAATCTGTGCCTAATCTATTCTTTGATAGTCTTGAGTTATCTCTCTTTGTAGCTTGGTATATCTCTGGACTTTACTTCTATTTTAGATCTTGTAATAAACTTTCTAGCAGCTTGGTGTATATGTGTGTCTTACATTCCTTCTCTACCCAGAATCCTTTGATCCCTGGAACAGAAGGCAACAAGTTACAAAGCAAATTTATTCACAGTATTTTAAAAAGAATCTGTTTTTTAAACAGTGACCTTAGTTAATGTACATCAATTCAATTGGTTTAAATACTTAAATACCAGATGTGCAAGTTATTACATCCCAAACGAAAATAACCATAATCTGGTCTTTAGTACCCTGAATTTAGGAATCTCAGCAACCAAAATTTCATCCCTTACAAGTTGACTCAGAACACCTAAGATACTTACCCATCCCTTCAGAGTCAGTGGAAAGGGTAAGTGCAATTGAAAACAAGCTGGAAAGCCTATATGGTGAGCAGAGGTTTCTTAAATCTGTCAATGGAAAACACATACCAAGCTTTAGCCTGTTTTTAAAGCAGAGATATGTAATTCAGAACTGCATATTTGGCTCTTCTTCCGTTTGCTAGTCCAAGTCAGGTAGCCTAACAAGTGTGAAATCATCCTGATTTTTAAAAATAACTGTGGGAAAAGCTTTTTCCTGCCTATCTTTGGCTTAATAGCTTAATAGTTTTTGTAGTTGCCCGGACCTCAGCTCAATTTCCTCTTCAGTCTGAGATGGATCAGACTTCTGTTTACCATCTTATAAAAGAATACTCTCACTACCAGGTTATAAAGTTGGTGCAGAGAAGGAAGGAAAAGGAACAAAAGGAACAAGACATTCAATCTCTCTTATTAAGATGGAGCACCAAGGGCCAAAGGCAAACAAAAAACCAAGAAGGACATGTCTCTGCAGTTCAGTGCTCACGCTGAGGAGCAGGAACTCTTACTGACCCAAAGGGAAGGAGATCACAGCTTTAATTATTTGAAGAATGTGTTCTTTTATTTGGAATTTATTGTTACTCTCCTTTAATATGAAAAAAAATAAAAAACGTAACTGCTGGTTATCTCCATCTAGCCATTTCTTTAAAAAAAAAATAAAATCTTATTTTTCCTTCAAACTTCTTAAGAACTATTCTACTTCACCCAAAACAAGAATTTCTCCTAATTCTTCTGTGTGTTTGAGTAGAGAACATGAGGCCATTATTTCTGTTCTGTATGAGGAACCTTTCCCTTACCTGCTTATGACCATCATAAAGTCTGCATTACAACTGGAAGAAGTTCTGTATTGTATTTGAGTTAGCACCTCTGTCTGAAATTGGATGGCTTTAGTGGAGTTGCACCAAATTTCAGCATCTGAAAATCTGGTTCAGGATTTCAGCTTGCAATTGGGAATGTGAAGAGACAGCAGTTATATAGAGAGCTTGTCCAGCCTTGTCAGGCCTTGCATTGCAGATGCATTGCAACTTTGTTTACAGTATAATTACTTTATTTTGGCTGTGTTTATGTTTTAGTCTTTGTCACTTTCCAGCTTTACAACGTATCTGGGCTGGTATGAAGAAAGTGAATTTTGCAGCTTCACGAAAAGAAACAGTGTTTTTACATTTGCAGATACAGATATTGATAGTGCTTATCTATGTCAACAGATAAATACTAATACCATTAGGCGATGTGATCTCTTATCATCAACCAGCAACCTTGAATAAAGAATTTTGTAATAGTCCTCTGCAGTCATCTTTGCTGTATTTCAGTGCAATCAGTGCCAGTCAACATGTATCTATGGAAAGCAGATCTCACCAAATGGACTTCACGTAAGTTATTGGAAAGATTCAAGCTTGGTTGATAGGATACAGTCAGGCTTCTGCAAAGGCTTTCGATATTGTGCTGCACAAACAAATCAGAACAGTACTAAATCAACTAATCCATATGGGTTAATTGATGACCAGCCACACAATAGAATCATAGAATCATAGAATGGTTAGGGTTGGAAAGGACCTTAAGATCATCTAGTTCCCACTCCCCTGACATGGGCAGGGACACCTCACCATAGACCATGTCACCCAAGGCTTGGTCCAACCTGGCCTTGAACGCTGCCAGGGATGGAGCATTTACCACTTCGAGTAACCTATTCTGGTGCCTCACCACCCTCGCAGTAAAGGAGTTTTCGTACTGGTGTGTTTTTGCAATTTGTAGACCAATTGTTTTTTGAACCTACTCCTTTTTGTTACTAAATATTTTTAATTTTTTTTTTTTAATCTGTGACATGTAAAAACCCATAAAGTCCTCAGCAGCAGCTGACACACAAATAGGTTAAGTCGCAGATAACAGAGAGGATGTTATCAATACTCCCTTGTTAGCAAAACCAAATTATATGCATATCGATATATGCAAGCATAACGTTGCATTAAAACAGTAAATGGAGTTCATATCTCCTGAATGTAGGACTCCACCATGGAAAACTGTTACTTTAAAAAAATGACTTGGGGGCCGTGGGAGCTAGCCAGTTTAATATAAATTGCTAGTCTGAAGCAGTGGTAGAGATGT
Source organism: Nestor notabilis (assembly GCF_000696875.1). NCBI lineage: Eukaryota > Metazoa > Chordata > Aves > Psittaciformes > Psittacidae > Nestor > Nestor notabilis. Next base: position 32,045 of record NW_009931302.1, on the reverse strand, counting down.
ATATGGTCTTTAGATGAGGAGCCCAGAGCAGGAGTAGAGTAATGTCTTTGTTTTCTTCTGGTGTTGCACAGAAGAGCCTTTGAGAATGGTCAGAGGAACAGAAAATGTGCTTTAAAATAAAGTCCTGAAGCAGTCCACTTTGTTCAGTAAATGATAGAGAATTTCAAAGATAACAAAAGCACATCTTTCAAGTACTTCATACTAGAGCAAGAAATAAACTGCAAATTTCTGCCAGAAGGTTAATTCGATATTGGTGGCAGAAACTCATCATGGATGGTGGGAAAGCCTCAGTGAGGACTTTAAAATCAAATCTGAATATTTTTCTAAAGCATTTACTCTGATTCAAACAAAATTACTGAGCTGAAAGGAGAAATTATAAGTCCAGTGGCCTGTGTCAGTCATGCAGATTCTCAGACTACAATCTCAGTAGTCCATTTTGGCTTTAAAATTTCTGTGATGCCAGTTTGCATATTAATATCACAATCAGTATTCATTTATCCACATAAAGTGCTTGCCAAATCTCTCTTTTATTTTACCTCTTCCTTATAAATGATGAGCTGAGACAAATATATCTGTCAGGAACATACAATCCAGTTTAGACCTGCCTAATGCCCTAAGTATTCCAGTGTCTTTGGCACTGTAAGTTTTTGCCTAAAGGGGTGACTCCTGTAAAAATTTGTCCTCTCTCATTGCCAATACAAAAGAGAACAGCTGCCTGTAGCTGTGAGAGTCTTACTATGTTACTTGGCTATCTACTTCTTGTGTGAACACCAAGATTTCTAAACAATTTTCAGTTAAATGGTTGATTGAGAATAAAAGGGTTCAGAGTTAGCAGCAAATGTCTAGATCCTCTTTGCAAACATGCACATGGAGATAAGTTTTCACTCTGTTTGTCATATTCGAAGAAACAATTATGCATTCAGAATCCAAAAGCACATAATTTTCATAGCCAAAAATGTGCAATTTCAGCCTGAATAGGCCAATGTAAAAAGTTTAGTGTGAATGTATTCATTTTTTTCAGGATATCACTTACTCCTGTCACTCACTCCTCTCTACTTATCTCAAAGTTTTCCTGATCTTAGAAATCTCTAGTGCTTGTAATTTGCCGCAGTACTTGCTACAAAAAAAAAGGCAAGATGGAAACTTCATGAATTGCCTTAAGCTGACTTCTTCTGAATTCAGGTTTTTGCAGTATCCTGTGCCAGTTTGTACACTGCAAAATGATTTGTGTTTAATGTCCTTCCACAGAGATAGTACCATTCTAGTCTGATGCAACCCAAGACAGGGATAGGATACCAGTGGAAAATTTCACGATCGAGAGCAAGATTGAGTTCTCCAGAGTTGAACAGCCCAAATTATATTTTTGTGATAGGGTTTCCTTTTGATTACATAATCATGGTAGTTGTCATTCTTAGCACATTTTTATTAAAGATAAATGCAGAGTTAAATGCTACATATATATATGTATGTATATATACATGTATTTGTGTGCACATATTAAGCTATATTAAATGGTGCACACTTTCACTTTTGGGATGTTTCTAGATTTTGATAACACATAGGTCAGTTTGCTACATTGTCAAATATAGTAATGAATAGAAATAGTAATAAACAACCTACTTAAAATGTTTGCATTGTAATTGAGCCTCCTGGAAATGCATCTGCTTCCAGCAAAGCACAAACAGTCATAACTTCTACTCTTTTAGATCTTCATGTAAAATTTCTTTTGTCTTTGCATTGTCTACAATGTAGTTCATATCCTCTCAATACTTTCAATTCAGAATGGAAACTGCCACACCTTTGTCCACACCATGTTTGCCTTGAAACTAAGCAGGGAAGTCTGGTCTTTGTTTTTTTAGACTGCTAACACAGTTGTCCTTACTTTCTCTGGTCACACAGAAAAATAAAAAAATCTTGCTTATACCTACGCATTTCCTTTTGGGTTTGGTTTTTTTGGGTTTTTTTTTGGTGTGGGGTTTTGGGGTTTTTTTTTTGGTTTTTTTTTGGGAGGGAGGATTTTTGAGCTTCTACAGATATTCATTATTTTTTTTCTGATAAGGCCACTTACCAATTTACTGATACTCACTTGTATGACCATTTTCTATCTTTTGTTTCCTAAATTAAGAAAGAATCATTTAAAGCAGTTAGCTCATGGTAGTAAGTAAGTATTTTTTCAATCTTTTCTCTGACTAGCATAGCATAAGCTTTCCTTCTAGCATTCCCTTTAGGTTTGTAAGATACATCAGAAAGGACTATGCATTAGGCTAGCTTCTTTCTGTGGTTAAACGTTTGTTTCTTCAGGAATGAATCGAGGAGGGCAAAAGGTGATTATATCACTTCATTTTATACACATATTCCAGTTTTGGGGCAGCCTGAGGCTGTTTGAGCTCCTTTCACAACTAAGAAGAGCCTTGTGTCTGACAAGGTCCTTCAGACTGATGCACTTAGAGACCTTAAAAGGGTTTCGCTCACTCGACTATTTAAATCTGAGACTGTATCAAAGAACATGCAAAAAGGCAGAAAATCCCACCCAGAGAACAATGATAATATGGAACTGAGCTTATACAAATATTTTACTTTTTCTAACAAAGATGCATGGGTTTAAGCTGCCATGGTGAGTAACCTATTGTTTTAGGTAGCAAGTCATCTGATCTTATACCAGTATTTTTCCTCTCTTTGGAGTCCAGTTATTCCACAACTGCTGCAGTTGGGCACTTGAACTGGAAAGCCCAGAAAGGGTAATTCCACAATATTAGTTCCACAACTTTACTAGCTTGCAGTCATGATTTCACTGCCTACTGCCCATTTCTTATTCAGCTTGTTTATCAGTGGCTTGGTTGAAGGGCTAGAGCATACCCTCAGCAAGTTGGCTTACGATACGAAGCTGGGGGAGTGGCTGATATACCTGAAGGCTGTGCTGCCAGTTAGTGGGACCTTGGTAGGCTGGAGAACTGGACAGAGAGAAACCTAATGAGGATGAACATGAGCAAGTGTAGGGTACTACACCTGTGGAGGAAGAACCCCAAGTACCAACACAGGTTGGGGGCTGACCTACTAGAGAGCACCTTCTGGGGTGTACTGGGAGGAGTGTGGCCAGCAGGTTGAGGAAGGTGATCCTCCCTCTTTACTGACCCTGGAGAGGCCACATCTAGGGTGCTGTGTCCAGTTCTGGGCTCCTCAGTAAAAGGAAGACAAACTGCTACTGGAAAGGGTGCAGAGGAGGCCGCAAGGATGGTCATGGGTCTGGAGCATCTCTCATGAAGAGAGATTGCAGGAGGTGGGCCTGTTTAGTCTAGAGAAGAGAAGACTGAGGGCATGTCATTAATGCATATAAGTATCTCAAAGGAGGGTGCCAGGAGGGTGGTGCCAGACTCTTTTCAGTGGTGCCCAGCAACAGGACAAGGAGCAATGGTCATAAACTAAAACACAAGAAGTTTTACCTCAACATGAGGAAGAGCTTCTTTGCACTGAGGGTGGAAGAGCACTGGAACAGGCTGCCCAAGGCGTCGTGAGTCTCTCTGGAGACATTCAAAACTCACCTGGACGTATTTCTATGTAAACTGCTCTAGGTGGCCCTGCCTTGTCAGGGGGGTTGGACTAGATGATCTCCAGAGGACCATTCCAGCCCTAATGATTCCGATTCTGTGATTCTGTGATTTCCAGCTTGTAGCCATTAGAGGGCAGACCATAACTAATTGTTGCTGAATAGTCATGTATTCAGTCTCACCAGTGTTATTTTTGCCAACTAGCAACCTTCAGAGATTTATTTTCAGCTCTGCTTTGAAGGGAATACATCACCGAAGCAATGCAAAGACTGGTGAGGCAATTTTTTTAACATGATTTTGCTACTCTCATCTAATTCTAATGGTAGAGATTGTATCTCCGGAATTACTTTTTTTTTTTTTTTCCCCAGGTATTTTATAAGGCCTGGTGTAGCCCCATTTGTTAAAAAGTATAAATTTTTCACTTTCATTGTGATACTGTTATAACAACTGAACTCTTTTGCACCAGGGACCTCTTTGTAAGAGTGTACTGGTTTTGGCCTGGATAGAGTTAAATTCTTCATAGTACTTTGTATGGGGCTTGTATTTTGGATTTGTGATAGAAACAGTGTTGATAGCACACCAATGTTTTAGTTATTGCTGAGCAGTGTTTCCACAGAGCAAAGGTGCTTTTGCTTCTCACACCACTCCACCAGTCAGCAGACTTGGGGTGCACAAGAAGTGGGAGAGGACACAGCTGGAACAGCTCATCCCAACTGACCCAATGGATATCCCACTCCATATGCCATAAAGCTCAGCATATAAATCTAGGGGAAGAAGAAAGAAGGGGAGGATGTTTAGAGTGATGGCGTTTGTCTTCCCAAATAACCATTACACATGGTGGAGCTCTGCTTTCCTGGAGATAGCTGAACATCTGTCTGCCCATGGGAAGTGGTGAATAAATTTCTAGTTTTGCTTTGCTTGTATGTGGGGGTTTTGCTTTACGTGTTACACGGTCTTTATCTCAACCCACAAGTTTTCTCACTTTTGCCCCTCTCTCAGATGCTTTCTCCTGTCCAGCTGCAGGGGCAGTTAGTAAGCAGCTGGGTGGTGCTGGCCAGGATTAAACCATAACAAAGGTTAATGTGCATTCAGATCACCTGTCATTTATCTCTCATTTCACTGGAGAAAATTGCTGGGTCTCACTCAGCCACTGACAGAGTTATGAACATGGTTCATTAGTGGATGTAAGCAACAGAAATTAAAGAGGTAGGAGAAGGATGGATAATAATGACTTACAAGTGAACAACAGCAGAATTCTGTTACCTACATGTGTAGATAACTGTGATGGTGTGCTCCCCACAACCCCCCTTTTTCTGCTTGAGCAATAGCCTCCAGTGGTGGTCCTGATGGCTGCGTTTGGACTAAAGGCCATAAATCTTGTTCAACAGTAAGCCATAAGTCTTACTTAAGTCTCCATAAGGACTAGTTAAGCATGTTAAGCATGTTATGGAGATTAGTTAAGTCTCCATAAGGACTTGTTAAGCATGTGCCAACCCAAAATACAGCTGTTGTGAAGATATGACTGTAAGTCAATAATAAATAGTGAACAGCCCAGGGTCTGCTGAGCTCTTCTGTCCAGCAGTAGCCTGCACACCAGGATTTCCCCTTGAGTATGGACGCCTCTCAAGGTTACCCCTCAAGGTAAGAAGTTTCCTTGCTGCAACAGATCCTTGGTAAGCGATTAATAGCATGCTAAACTTTGAAATCTTATCTAAGTGGTATAAAGGATTGATTGTGCACATACTTGTACCACAATCAAGGGTCTAAGCAGCCTTTACTCTTTCCATTACACACTGAGCCAAATATGAAAATTTTCTTCCCCCTGAATCTCCTGGGCCTCTCAAGGATACTGGTGACAAAATTATTTCTCTTTATTTTCGCATTATAGAAACAGGCCTTCTACTGCTTAACATTCTTTTTGTTGTAGTTTCTATACTTAAAAAATTCTTCATTGACAAGAAATCTTGAAATTCTGAGCCTCATGATATTTTCAAAAAACGTTCCTTTCACTCATATACAAATTTAAATCGCCTCCCTGAAAAGCATACAAAAATCAGTTGGGTGATACTAAGCCTCTGAAGTGAAATTTCTCTCAGTATCTGGGGCTAATTTCTTCCCCGCTTTGCGCTGTAGCTTCTGATTCTGTTGGCCTGATTGAATATGACTTTGGGCTTTGGATTTATACACATAAGTTTGTGAACTCTGTGGTTCTGCTCAGTTCCTGTCTGGAGAACCTAGAATATGCACCATTTGAGCAGTAGTTTGATTCTAATTTTCTTGAAGGATTGTGATTCACGCTATTTCCCTGCCTGCTTGCCTCTCTCTTCCTCTCTCTTCCTCTCTCTTTCTTTTCTCTTTTATCCTATAGTTCAAGTAGAGGATTATCCTACTTTCATTTTACCCTTCAGCATCTTTAGAAACTTCCCTTCTTGTTAGTAAGCAAAGTGATAAGAGATCACAGAGGGTTCCCTCGCTCATAAGGAATCTTATTTATTCCCTTTGAAATCCATTTCTTAATTCTTTTCTGCTGTAGGCAAGTCCTTTATTTCCATCATGCCATAATTCTTTGTGTGAGAACAGATCAGCAGTTTCTTCTGAAGTGAAAAACTTTGTACAGTGATGGGTGAAAGATGCATGCTCTTATTTCTCAAACACAAACTTTGTTACTGTGGCAACTTGTTTTGTTTTCAGTTAACCCCACAGAGGCAGACACGCCAACAGCGGTTTTTCAGGGGAATGGAAAAATGTTTGTTTTTAAAAGCTCGTAATGCTTAACTTTAAAACATGCACTTGTATCCTGTAGTATTTACTCTTCCAGCAAGACAGGTTTTTTCTGGATATTTTGGCCTGGCTTTGCTTTTTTAGTAGCTGTAGGAATTTTTTATTCCATTCTAAAATCTAAGAAGAGGTTTAATTGGCCCTTGGAGAATACCCCGTGTGCAACATAAAGCTAACCTATGGTTTACAATATTTCTGCTCCCCACCACTAGCCCAGGGCTATCACCAAAGAGCACTGCACAGTACTTTTCTTTTTACAGAAGCTTATAGGCCATTAGGCATAACACAATACTTGAAATAAATGAAAGGCCGACCTACAGGAAGAGGGTGAACATAACTTATCCTTATGTTTGCCTCTGTTATCCTTACCCGGGGAATGACACTGTCAAAAATCTGACCTAAACCTCTAAACCAGTATGTCAAACTAGCCAAATAGTCAAGTCTTGTCTAAAACTTGTACTTGGTGTTTGTATGATGTTGTCATGGTTTAAGTCCAGCTGGCAACTAAGTACCACACAGCCACTCATTCACTTCCCAACCAGTGGGACAGGGGAGAGCATTATGTCATATGGAGTGGGATATCCCTTGGGTCAGTTGGGATCTGTGAGGCGGTGTGAGAAGCAGAAAACACCTTGGATCTGTGGAAGCACTTCTCAGCAATAACTAAAATATCGGTGTGCAACCAACACTGTTTTCACCAGATATCCAAAACATAGCCCCAGACAAGAAGAAAATTAACTATCCCATCCAAAACCAGGTCTAATGTGTACAGCACAGCAGAAGTTTTTCATTAGAACATCCAATTTCTGTTGGGTGGCTGCTGCAACACCTCTGACAGGGAAACCTTTGCCTCTCAGTGAGCTAACAAGCTTTATGCCACCAGAAATCATATTTCATATACCTTTTCACTTTTTGAGTTTGCCTTCTGTTTTAGTTTTTGCTAAGTAACTCTTACCCTGACCAAGGACTTTTCAGTCTCTCATGCTCTGCCAGTGAGGAGGGGCACAAGAAGCTAGGAGGAAGCAGAGACAGGACACATGACCCAGACTGGCCAAAGGGGTATTCCATACCACAGCACATCATGCCCAGTATATAAACCAGGAAGGCCCAGATCACTGCTCAGTTTGGGCTGGGTGTCAGTTGGCAGGTGGTGAGCAATTGTATTGTTCATCACTTGTGTTTATTTTTGTTTTCTTTTCTCTTCCCTTTTTAGTTTTATATTCTCTCCCCTTGTTATTTCTCTTACTGTTACTATTAGTGTAGTTGTAGTAGTAGTTTTGTATTATACCTTAGTTACTGGACTGTTCTTATCTCAATCCATGGGATTTACATTCTTTTGGTTCTCCTACCCATCCCGCCAGAAGTACAGTCAGGGGGAATAAGGGGGGAGTGAGATAGTGGCTGCATGATCCTGAGTTAGCAGCTGGGCTTAAACCACAACAACTTCAAGAGTCAATGCTGCCCGTCTCTCCAGGTAATCTGTTTGCCAGTTTATGCTGCAGCCAGTTAATGGGAATCTCATATCTCGTTTTTCAAGGAATTCTTTGTTAAATACATTTGCGTACATTAAATTTTTCATCCCTGAAACAATCTTTTCTGCATCCTTTAGTTCTTTTTACTGCTGTTAATGTAGAATAATCAAGCTCTTAACGTGCATTCTTCACCTTGCCGAAATAAGTAGCAAGGGATTTATCCTGCTGCCTATTTTAATTTCCATTTTTATCCAGATTTCCTTTGACCAGAAGTTATATTTTTAGTATTTTCTGACTTACTTTTTATAAATATAGGTATATAGGGGAATGTATTAAACTTTCCTTTCATTTCACTTTGGCACAGAATCAATATTTCAGCTACATTCGTCTTTGATATATAGCATTTGGCTGGCAGAGAGTATAAGAACCAATATATTATTTTTCTCTGAAGAAGAATGGGAATCTGATCTGGAGATTACCCACTAAGCAGTTGTGAGGATTTATTTCAATTCCCCTAAGAACCTGTTAGTATATAATTTGTTGTGTAGGATTTATTACCCTCCCAAGAGATTTCATTCAATGTGTACAAACATTTCCCTGATGTATTCAAGTTGTGTGATTGTGCATGGGTTTTCTTGTTAATATGATATGGAGTTGCCCCACTATTTCTTGGGACATTTCAGTCTTGGCATTACTTGTCTCCATTAGCTCTTCTAAAGTAAGATCAATATGCTGTATCTCTTTGCTTTGATTACACTGCCATATACAGATTTATCTTTATTAAAAATGCAACCAAAATCATCAGTAGTACCACTTATGGTCACAAATCTTTAAACTTGTCTTCTTTAAAGGAAGTCCTAATATCATATTCTTAGGTCACATTGTGTTTTTAAAACCCTTCTTATTCCCATATGCTTAACCATTGTAGGGTTCACTGTTATCATTTTCTGTGGACATTAAAATCTTCCTATCTGTGTGGTGTAATAATTACTGTAGTTTTACACAGTAATTATTTAAAAAGCACTTTGAATTTCTGAACCAATATATATCTGATACCAAACTTTAGTGTAACTGGAGCTGTGTACACGCTTGAGACATTCATAATCACATCCATTATCTATTGAAATCAAGATAAAAAACTCCCTATGAATTCACTGATTACCAGATAAGGATGTATTTTTTTTAAAATGATGCTGAAGGAGTTTATCCTATATGGTGCTATGTCATTGGACCTAAACTCTTTATTAGGGAAATAAAACACCAGCCTCTTTTCCTTTTGAAGGAGAATTTGAGATTAAAGGAGATCTAAAGGAGATAAGGTTAAGAAAAAAAATACGCAATGAGTGTTACAGGTATATAAGCATCCTTAGTGGTTGAGCAATAGATGGGTGGTTTCTTCCAAGTCTACTTTTTAATAACTATGGTTATTATTTAAATTATTTAAACCCCTGTACTTTGTTATCAAGTTCAGTGCCACAGTTCTGTTAAAACAGAAGAGCTACATCAGATGCGAAGTGACATTTTTGAACAAGACTTGAAATTGTCCTACTAACTATGTATACATATTATGAAGAAAGGACTTCAGACATGGAGTTATAGAAACATAGGTTCCAAGGAACTTCCAGATACCATGTGATGCAGCCTGCCATTCGAAGCAGGATCATTGCCAATATCAGGTTGGTCAGTCATAGCTTTGTCTTGGAAAACTAAGATCTTCCAAAAACAGAAATTTCACACTTCTCTAGAAAGCCCATTCTAGTGCTACTGTACCCTGATAATGATCCCTTTCTCCAAATTTTCAAACTAAACCTCTCAAAACGTATTTTGTGGCCATTTTTAGAATTGCTATAAGACTGAACTGCATACCTAAATATATCATTCTTTGGAAATGATAAAAAACTCCTCAAAACCCAAAGTTGGGACATGTGTGCAGAAAACACATCCAAAGATATCCAAGGATGCCTGATCACCTTTGACAATATACTCTCCTCCACTCACTTTTCTGTCATTCATACAGGTGTTCTAATCTGTGGAGGATGTTATTCCTTGAAGTTATTCGTAGTCTGACTTTATTTTATTTTTTAAGCAAAATTTTATTTTTCCTGCTTCAGTGTGTTTTGCACAAATATTTTTATGATGAGCAGGGGTTTCACACGAATGGCAGAGTTGATTAAAGTGGCAATACTTTTAATGAATACAAGAAATCTCAGGTGTCAAAATAATTAACCTACTGCAGCCTCAATCGATTAATTCTTCAGAGATGATTGAGAATTAGCTGAGTTTGCCTTTGACTAGTAATGCCAGAGTGGACTAATCCCATGACAGAGAATAGTCCAGGGAAGGAACTTGGTCATTACAAAAAAAGGCAAGCAGATATGCAAATGAGGTGAAAAAATGGCATGACATGGTAGGAGCCAATCTTGTTTTCTTGAGCAGATTAGAAAGCTGATATAGAAAGCTGATATAGAAAGCTATCCGAATGAAAGCACTCCCATGACAGTCACAAGGACTCTTTGTAGAAGGATACTCATATTGCTCAAATGCATCAGGGCAAAAGGAAAGGCTGCTTAATTTTCCCACAAAAATATTTTTCCCAGTGTAATTGCAATGACAACTGCTAATAAAATAAAGCTATTCATCCCTGTCATCATAACCCAGATTAAATGGCCCTAAAATCACTGAAACAGCATTTCTGTGATTAGGTTGATGGGTATTTACAGTCCTTAATGAAACATTTTATAGTCATTTGTGCAAAGCATGAGCATATTTTGTACTGAAATTGTCACACAGCCAAGTTAAAATTATCCTGAATACAGATAGATAGCATCTCAGCAGCATGACATGCTATGAAAAAAACCCCAAACAACAAAACCCAAAACAACAACAAAAAAACCCAAACCTGTAAAAAGTGATAATTTATAATTTTATAAATTTATTTCACCCATAAACCTGCACAAAATATTTTGAAGAATATTTAATATATTACTACATATTAATATATTAATATTTTGGTTATTTTTATGTTACTTTTTGTATAAAAATTTTCACAGACAAGAAGAGAATCTACATCTATTTTAAATCAACACAACACTAATTAATTCAGTACCTCCTTATGCCAGGTGAGGATCAGACCATTTGAACTAGTTGCTGTTGAATGTGAAGCCTTGAACCATACACACCTCTCCTGTGGGATACTCTTGAGCTGGTCTTAAGTGAGACTATGAAGGCTGCACTTGTGGAGTTCTCGGTACATGGTCAGAACCAAAGTCTTCATGCCGAATTTAATATAGGTTGAAGTCAGTTGTCTTTTAAACAGTGTTCATGTGTAACCTCCATGCTTTCTATTGTAAAAGATGCAGACTCCTTCTGGGAAATGGTGTAGGTCACTAGACTGTGTATGTATATAGTTATACATGTGGTTTTCTTCATTACAGAGAACAAAAAACAGTGCTGGAAATCTAAAAATATTATCAGAATTCTGTAACCATTCATCCTCACTGTAGTAAGGTACTGTACCATTCTGATTTTCTGTATTCAGAGGTAGCAGCTCTGACTAATTACATGAATTTATAGCTGGGATTCTGCGTTTTCCAGTTTCCCAAATAGTGCATTTTTCATTTTTTGGTGCTGTATGGTTATTGCAAGATTTATAATTTCATTGGGGCATGATTAAGACCACTTTTTCTCTACCATCTGTAATGCTCCTACTATTTTTTGTTGACTGCATAATTACAACTTTTTCTACACGAAGACTGAACTGTGGCCTATGAATACCAAAACACTCAGCTTTGGTGAGGATGAGGAGTTGACTGTTTGTCGTGGTTTAAGCCCAGCTGGCAACTTGGAACCACGCAGCCGCTCACTCACTCCCCCCTTCTTCCTTCCTCCCCCCGCTCCCGGGGGGTGGGGGAGGAGAATCGAAGGAATGTAACTCCCACGGGTTGAGATAACAGCACTCCAGTAACTAAGGTATAATACAAACCACTACTGCTACCAATAATAATGATAAGAGGAATAACAAGGGGAGAGGACACAACCGCTCACCACCCGGGGAGAGGACACAACCGCTCACCACCCGCCGACTGATACCCAGCCCGACCCGAGCAGCGATCTGGGCCTTCCGGGTAACTCCCCCCAGTTTCTAGACTGGGCATGACGTGCTGTGGTATGGAATACCCCTTTGGCCAGTTTGGGTCAGGTGTCCTGCCTCTGCATCCTCCTGGCTTCCCCTCCTCTCTGGCAAAGCATGAGACTGAGAAAGTCCTTGGTCAGAGTAAACATTACTGAGCAACAACTAAAAACATCGGTGTTATCAGCGTTGTTCCCAGACTGAAAGTCAAAAACACAGCACTGCACCAGCTACTAAGAAGGAGAAAAAATGACTGCTGTAGCTGAACCCAGGACACTGTTGCATTTTTTATTTTATTAAACAGCAGACTGTTAAGATTGTTCATTTTCTTTCCCCATAACTCTGGTTTTCTAGTTTCCATTCAGCTGCAGTGCAGTAACTCTGCTTTCTTTAGTTCTGTCCTGATCCTATCACTGGCTTTTTGAGTTCAAAGTTAGGATTCAAATTCAGGTAAAGATACATATATATGTGTCAAACTTTGAACTAGATGTCTAAGTTGTTACAGATAAAGGAGTTACTGCTGCCAGTGAAGCCTAGGTAATGTGCCAGCTCATCTTACAGTAAGTACCTATGTTTGATTTATTGAGGTGAATCCCTCCCCAGCTGTTTGCATTACCAAGTGGCCAAAGCATGGTACGCATTTTCATGTGTCTAAATTAAAGAGCTTGGACGTTGACACTTGGCTCGATCTCAACTCTTGATCTCAAGCTATGAGGACTAACATATTCAGTGCAAGAAGGTCCTAATCTTAATTGATGATAGTTGAGACGTAATCATTCTATCAACAATTGCACAGAAGACAGCCAACTGACAGTAGATTTCTCTCCTTTTGATTTCTGTACAAATTGCCCAGCATAGTGAGGCCATTACTAGTTAGGCTTTCAAAGCCTAACTCAAAACCCAACAGTTTGAGGTTCTTTATATATATATGAATGCTAACTGTAAAACTAATATATAAAAGGCATACAGGGTTTTTTTGGTCTGTTTTGCCACTGCCTTACCTGCCTGGAATAAAATACTTTTCTTGAAAGTTTTTGATGAATTACAGCTGATAAGCATGTGTTTTAAGAAGGTTCTAGTCATGCCTCCAGTTGTTTAGTCTTCCCAGATATTCTAAGAATTAGAGTCATCATAGTGTGTTAACAGAGAATAGAAGTGCCCATGAAAACCCTTTTGAAATCTTTTGGACAGTTCCATCCAAAATCAGCATGTATGTAGCTATATAAATAAAATACCATAATTCATGGCTTCAGAGAAGACTATCAGCAAAAAGTTCCATATGAACTAATTGAAAACACGTAACTGTCAAATCCTGAAATATGTCCTTAGTTACTGTAAATCAATTTAGTTTTATTGAGTTTAGTGGTCCACTCTTTACAGCTGCTGAGATCTAGCCAGGAGGTAAGACCAAAGAGTGATCTGAGGTTATATCTTTTTCATAGTCAGAGCAGTTTACAGCTCAAACAGCTTGCACACTAGTTGCGGAGTTTGCAATAAGCTGATTCCCAGATTGACTACAGGTTAACAAAGCCAACATTGCTTCAAGAAAAAACAATATTCAGCACTGTGCTCCCGCAAGTTATTTTACAAGTATCTAAAAAAAAAAAACCCACAACAACCCATGTGTGGTGAGCTGGTTATCTGAGATTTCATAGAAAATCCCAAATAAAAGCTTTGCCAGACCCTTAGTTTTGTTAGCATATCAATGCAAATTAAAGGTGCTACTCCTCTAGACTGAGAGCTTCAGAGCAGCACTTTAAGACTTGAACTGTTTGTTTAATGGGCTGTGAGATCTCTTGCATTTCTCTTCACAGAAGAAAAAAAACAAACCCCAAACCAAACAAAAAAACCCCAAAAAGGTTTGGTGTTAAAAAAAAGAAAAAGAAAAGAAAAGAAAATGCTTATTCTAGTTAAATTTCTGACTATGTTGAAAACTAAGAAATTGTCAGTACAATAATCTATCCTTAGGAATATGCAAAGGTGAAACACTCCAATATTTCAACGGAAGATATGCTACAGGAATAAATAGGCTTCTCATTACAAAATAAAACCTTGGCATCATTGTGTGTCTTGTGGGTTTAATAGCAGGCAAACAGAATTTCTGGGAACTGAAGTGTAACTTCCATACAAGCCAAGACAACATACATCCTGCTGATTTTGAAGAAAGGCTGCAGAAACTTCACAAGGAGCCATCAAGACTACCTAGCAAAGCCACAAAGGGGTTTTTAAACCTAGTGTTGTAGGATGAACACAATAAAGTGAGGTAACTGAAAGAAAGACATGGTTAGACAGGTCCTAGAAGTTCTTTTACCATTGTCAAAGTTGCCAGTGAAGATTTAGATGTCTCAGTTAGAAGCTTTTAATGTTTGCTCTGTCCATGGATAAATTTCTGCAAAAGTTTAAGGCAATATAGAGCACATACCCAGATTAAACTAGTGAGTTGTTTGTTATAGTTTTCAGTTTTATATTTTCCCAAAACATTTCATCATTGCTGAAGTTGTTGTTTTTTAATTTCTCTTCTCCTCTGAAACAGCCTTAGCTTCCTTTATGAACTCAGCCTGGTCACACAGTCGTGTATGTATCTCTTCACCCTTCTTCACCTTTCTCAGCATGTCTTTCATGCAGTTTGATTGACACCATGGCTATATTCCCATGCTCCAAATCTGCCTTTCCCTGGCATGTTGTCTTAACTGTGGGTCTTTTTAATACATAGCTATTGACTTCCTCATAGACACTCACAGATTGCTTGGGTAGTTGGTCCACAAATACAGTGAAAGATAGAGTCGCTACATGGACCAAACAGTTGCTTATCAGGTTCTGGTGGAACTAATAGGACATGAGTTTAAAAATTGCTTTTGGTTCTACCAGTAAAAAGCTTCAGTAGGGAACTGGTCTTTTAATATCTATAGATCTCATATGGGCAGAGCAGACCCTAAACAGATAATCCTACATAGCTTTTTGTAATATATTCCAGTAAACTGGTAGCATGAGTGACTAAATGTTTTGTTAGAGTAACAAGGTTTGTTCTCTGATTAAATCTTTGTCATCCTCTATTCTCTTGTCCCCATTTCTTTGAAAAAGAAAAAGAGTTTTTTAAAGCTTAATATACACACCTTTTTGTCATAAAAATAGGTCCTTTCTGTTATTAAGCAAGACCTGAACTTATTCCACTATTTTCTGGGTCCTAGAGGGTATTAAAAAAATAGGAATGTTATAGTAGAAGCTGAATCAGTGATTCTGATCAAGAATAACGAGAATATACTGGGCATTCCTTTCAACAGATCTTATTAAAACTTATTTTCAGGTTTTTTTGGAGGGGTGAATATTACAATAAGGGACTATAAGGATTATGATCATGTCTATATTACAATAAGATAGGCCTTAACCTCTGTCACGCTAGGAATCAGTTTCCAGGTGAGACTTACTGAGACTGAAGATCTTCACTTTTCCTTGGGACCTAAAGTGTTTAGTGGCCTGGAGGTTTCCTATCCAAGACTGGGATCCCATATGGCTCAAGCACATTCTACAGTACTGTGGAGTCATCAGCTTCTGCTGTCAAGCTGCATTGGAGGCATTTGTTACATGATCATGGATGATTGGGTGTCTGCAGGGCCCAGCTTGGTGACAGCATGCAGAAGAGCAATGATTCACTCTGCTGAAAGTCACCACAGGGATACTGTAATAGGACCACTGTTGCAATTAAAGTACAGGCTCATTTAAAAACCTATGCTTTCAGACATCCATATACACATTTACAGTTATGATATCTGTCCCAGAGCTTCACAGAAATGCCTTTTCCTATCTTGCCTGGTAACCATTTGCAGTCCAGTAACATACCCTGCAATATGTTTCAGGAAGAGGCATCTTCTGGTCAGCGTTAAGTTCACAGCAGGGCCAGAAGTCAGCGTGAATGTCTTCTACAGGCACTGATTTAGGCTGGAGAAGTTTAGCAATAATACACAGGGATGGAACAATTCTTTCCTTGGGAAACTATTTTAGACAAAATAAAACCTTTACTGTGACACTTGTGGACCTTTTTGAGATGTAAAAAATCTGGAGAAAGTAAAGGCACTTTAAATAAAAATTTACCCTAGTGCAATGATACATATATGCATATATTTCTCAAATGAGCCACATCATCTATAAATATGCTGTATTGTATAAAAATAAAGTTTGAACCAGCGGTGCAGTGGACAGAATAGATTAACAAGCTTTCAATTATTTTAAAACTTTAGACCACGAGTTTGAGTTTAGCTAGTAAGTTCAGATATGTTAAATAGTGACAAATATCCCATGTTATATATAATCTATTTATTGGGTAAGTGTTGGATGTTCTCACTGCCTCTCTAGCTTGTCATTCAGTAAAATCTCAAGTTCCAAAGCAACCTCAATACTTTATGAATGTTAGCAACATAAACCTTGGTAAAAAACCCAACCATTCAAGGTAATTACTTAACATTGCAGATGGCAAAATGAATGCATAAAGAAGTAATTTGCTAGAAGGCACTTATCGATTTAGTAATAGAGTGCACAAGCGCACATTCTTTATTCAAACTGAAAGAACGCTGGCAATTTTTTGTGTAATTGTGTACTGCCAATGTCCTATATAACGGCATGGTTTTGTTTTGCATTATGGACTTCTCTATCACTTGCCTTTCCCATTATTCATATGTTGTCTGCCAATGGTAGAGGCAGAGCCAACGCTAAGAGTGAAGCCCATATTTATCTCCCAGTTTAGAGGCTTTCGGATGCTGTTTCTATTTTACTTTTTTACATACAGTGTTATTTACCACAGTTACGCAGTTAGAGTTGCAGACTGGGAAAGAATGGAAGTGAGAAGAAAAAGCGTTAAATTCCTTCTTCTCCCTGGGAGAGTATAGTAATTTAAAGAGCTCTCATAGCATCATGATGTTAATTTCCCCCCCAGTGCTTTCTGGCATCTGGTTCTATTCCCCCGTGCAAAGGAGCTTTTCAGAGTAATTTGTCTCATTAGAATTTTTGTTCCTGAATTATGAAGGGAAAGCAAATGTTATACATGGTATCTGACCAAAGGTATTGCTGTACATAAATGCAGCAATAGATAGATCTAAGATTATTTCATACAGTCAAGTACATTTAAAAAGTATTGATTCCAAAATTTAACTCAGAAAGTAAGAAATTTGATCTGTAGTTATCTGTAGGATCTCAATTCAGCCTCCTAGTATGTAACTATTATGATTCAGTCTTGCAGGAAGCTGGACAAACAGGAACAGGATCTCTTGAAAAATATGTTTTTGGATTGAAGTATGGTCTTCTTATAGACTGAATGTTACTGTCTTTTTCACTTGCTGAAAAGAAGTCCACCAGTGAAAGAAATTATTAAATGTGGAGTGAAACTGCTGAAGCTGCTTTAGGTAGATATTGCAAAAGAAAAAATCCAAAGAAATCTAAAGAAAAAGCAACAAAAATGTCAGGTTCTTCTGTATTCTTTTCTTTTGTACAGCAATAGCAGACAAATGCTGAAAATACTAAATACATTATTATACTATGGAAATATGTAATCCTGCATGCTCTCAGAATGTATTGGATGCACATGATCTGCCATAATCTGTCAGTATGTGAAATACTGCATGTATTGGTCAATGTTACTTCATGATCTGTGACAGATGCCAAAAAATGACAGCCACCAGTTTTCCCTTTGTCTTTTGCTCTGATAACTTAACGCAGGGAGGAAAGAAGGCAAAATAAATCTTCACTATATCCACTTAGTAGCTTTCAAACAGTGAAGTTTTTTAATATTTCTGATGAATTTGGTTAGAGGAAAAATAGTTCTAAATTATGTTGCCTGTTATTTGTTGTAATTTTTGAAATTGTCTTACATCAAAAAGACCATTAAAGATCCTTAGATGTGTTTGATATAATCAGAGCAGAGTTATTTAGAGGCCTCAGTGGACTGCTGGCCTAGCTAGATAGAATTATTTTTTGCAATCCCAGAACAAAAGTCTGTCAAGTACTTAAAAAGCTAGAGATGAAGGACTATACTTCAGTCAGGGCAAGTGTAAGCTAAAAATGGCTAAACGTAGGCGTTTGGGAAATGTGTCAGTCCTGACAGCTCAAAAATAGAAATAATTATGTAAATCTTGGCTCTGAACCAGAAAACGCATGAGTTAGAAAGGTTGTTAAGTATGGTCACATACTTCAGTAAATTAATTCAATCTCCTGTCAGAGATTAGAGATCCCTTATGAAGGTGCTAAAAAGATAGATTGCTTAGTTGCAATTTGGGTCAGACCAACTTAGCTTGTTCAGTATTGGGAAAGTGCTGGGTAGAACTCTCTGTTCCAAATGTCTAAGCACCCAGGCAGGCAATTACAACCTCTGAAGAGCATCAAGAGCAGCGAGGCATGGCTATGTCCCAGACCTACTTACAATGAACAAAATGCTCACCTTTAAAACAGCTCAGGTTGCACATGAAAAGAGGCTGAGTAAATTAGAAAAGGGAAATGGAAGGACTACAATACAGATGTCCATTTTTTTCTAAAATAGTGTAAATTTATTTTGTGGTTTATGGACAAAGGCTTCCTTGTGGGACTTCTAGTGTGTCCCACCACAGAAAATTAGAAAATTAAAACTGAGACCAGCAGGAGAGAAAAAATTGCTATATTGCTGCTTTGTATGGTTTGATCAATATTGCTGCTTCTGAGCAAATGCTGATCCCACTATTGGGATCCAACATCCATAGCCATGACCAAAAAATCTTTTCAAGGAAAGGGTGAGTGGAGACAATATCCATGGCATTTTATAGACATGGCATTTATAAGATGGATTCCACCTATCAGGTGTCTGAAATAAAGCCTTTGTTATGTTCTTCAGAAGGGACCTTTCAATGGAATCACTTCAGTTTCTGAATAGCTACTGAGCATTGTGTTCAGTTTTGGGCTCCCAATACAAGGAAGATATTGACATACCAGAGTGAATCCAGTGGAAGCCAAGATAGTCAGGGGAGCAGAAAATACAAGGGCAGGCTGGGTTAAATGAGTCTCTTCAGCCTGCAGATGAGAAAGCTCAGAGGCAGCTTATTGCTGCTTACAACTACCATATAAGAGCATGCAGAAAAGATGGAGACTCTTGTCAGAGGTGCACAGAACCTTCACATGAGAGGCAAGGGTGCAAACTGGAACATGGGAAATGCTGGTTAGGTCTAAGGATGTTTTTATCTTCCATGATGGTGGCCAAATGCTGGAGAACATTGCCCAGAGAGACCGTAGAATCTCCTTCCATGGAAGCATTCAAGGCTGGACTGGATGTGAAAACCTGGTTAGATTAGATCTGCTTTGGGAAAGGGGGGTAGATGAGATGACATATAGAGGCCATTTCTGATTGAAATTATTTATGGGTCTGTGCTTCCATGGCATGCTAGAAATGTATTTTTAGAGCTAAAATTGTGTTGTGTGTCTTGTGGTTCACCAACACACTGAAAGAGGTGCTTTGTAAATCTGATTGCAAGTTCTTGGCAACACTGGCTGCAGTTAGGAGGTACAGAAATGTTTCAGGAAGTGATTGGCTGGCACTTGAAATACTTGTCCAGCTAGCAGTATATCAGGTACAGTGGAGAAAGATACTGTCTAGCTGTGATACAAAGTTCTTTATCTATTTGGAAGGACAGTTTTTAAACCTTCTAAAGTTTTGCTGTATGGGAGACCAGTTTGTGTACCTCAGTACCTAGGGCACTGGAATTCCATCCTTTGCTGCCACTGCGTGGGTCCTGTCTCCTGCTAAGGAGCAAGGAACCCCTCAAAGTGAATCTCTCACACAGGCAGGTCATTCCAAAAAATGAAATAAAGCTAAGCTTGTTTCTTTGTCTTACACCTTTTCTGATGGCAGTGAAAATCAGTTTTTATTTCTAAATGTTACAAAGCAGCCTCCAGCTCTTAAGAAAGAGATGAGACTGAAAAATTCTTCACAGGAAAAAAAGTTCCTCTTTTTTTAACTCAGTGTGATGGGTTGACCTTGGCTGGCTACCAGGTACCCA
>NW_009931302.1:7465-12081 GCF_000696875.1 Nestor notabilis | reverse complement strand
TCGCCCTCTACAGCAGGACAGGAGAGAAAATAAGGAAATCTTGTGGGTCAAGGTAAGGATGGAGATCGCCCGCCAATTACCCTAATAGGTAAAACAGACTTGACTTGGGAAGACTAATTTCAATTGTGGCCAATTGAAATTACAGTAGGATAGTGAGAAACAAAAACAAAACTGAAAACATTTTCTCCCCACGCATCTCTTTTTCCAACTCTTCTACCTCCTCTCTCCTGAGCAGCTCAGGGAATGGGAAATGGGGGTTGGAGTCAGTTCATGTGATTGTCTCTGCTGCTCCTTCATCCTCACACTCTTCCCATGTTCCAGCATGCAGTCCTTCCAATAGCATACAGTCTTTCTCCAAAATGGGTGCTTCCCGGGGCCTGCAGTTCTTTACAAACTGCTCCAGCATGGGTTCTTTCCACGGTTTACAGTCCTTCAGGAACAGACTGCTCCAGCATGGGTCCCCCATGGGCCACTGTTCCTTGCCAGCAAACTGGTTCCAGAATGGACTCCTCTCCAAGGACCATGGTGTGTTTTCACAGAGGTGCCACCGGCACAAAACGGGCTCATCATGGGCAGTGGTGAGCCCATTTTGGACTGTGCTGAAACTGGCTGTGTCTGACATGGGGTCAGCTTCCAGCACTTTCTCAGAGGCCGTCCCTGCAGCACCCCTCTGCTCCTAAAACCTTGCCACATAAATCCAATGTCCTCTGTATTACCAAACTAAGCTTGAGTGTTCAGCCCACAGCAAAACCCATATGTAATACTGCTTACTACACTATACTATCTTCCTAGTTAAAAAAAAAAGAAAAAAAAGAGAGAGAAAAAGCAGCTGCAAAGAGGTAGTTCTCAGATGCAAAATGATGCATCTTGGAAGTGGAGCATTTAATCATGGGCTTGTGTGTCTCTTACTTCCAGATAAATAGCATTAGTTTTTACAGATCTAATAAGTCGTCATTATGAAGCTAGTAAGAGCATATCACTAAGAGCTGCCTCGGTAAAAATAGATGAAGTAGCAAACTCTGCCTCTATGCTATTAAATGGAGTTACTAGTAAATTCCTATTGTTCTAATGTGCAAGAATAACGTAAAATAAGCCAAGACCTCCTGGAAAGTATTGGAAAAATAATTAATGGAACCACCATCTAAACTGGTAAACAGAATACATTTAACAGAAATGGATATAAGGATGGATTTTTTTTTTTTTAAATTTCCAAATGTTTAATTAAACTACAGGAGTTAAAGATAGCTATGTAATATCCCGTAATAAAGTTTAAGATGTCAGCATATCTTAATTCTATGATGGAAGTATTCTAATTAATAAAGCTACACAAATTTCATTTTTTTGTGAAGAGTTTCATTCTGTAGTGCAAAAGTGATGTTTTCACACTGATTAGTATGAAAGCAGTTTAAAATCAGAAAACAAAGAAAGACTTTTTTTCTTACAAGCAGAAACAAATTATGGTCATTGCTCTATTAATATAAAAGCAAATAACACTCAAATGTGTACTTTCCCCAAACCTGGAAATTCTCACACATAGTCTTTCTTTTTTCCTTTTTTTTCCCTTTTCTTTTTTTTTTTTTAATACACTCTTTGCTCTTATTTTGCTTGCCTCTCACAGGTTACATCTATCAGGCTTTTTAAGTGCCAGCCCTAGACAAGCTAAATTGGCCCTCCTGTTGATATAGATTAAAGGTAGAGCAGTATGAATTGCCTTGCCATAATCCTACTATATGCAGAACCCGAAGTTCAGAGCAGAACAGTTTATGTTTTCAGACTTGATCAGAAAACATAACCTGAAAATATTTCCTGCATTGCTAAACATCCTAGGGCTCCTTACTGGAAAACATGGGAAAATAAAGGTGGTGTTCATTAAAATGTTATGTTTTAAAAAAATCATTACAATCATATTTAAGTCTTCACTAATTTATTAATTTACCACCAATATGCTAGTATTTGTGATAATATTGCTAGAAAGCAAGGTACCTGCAATGTGTTTGAAGAACCTGAAGCTCTGATTTTTTCTTGCTGACAGAG
Source organism: Nestor notabilis (assembly GCF_000696875.1). Taxonomy (NCBI): domain Eukaryota; kingdom Metazoa; phylum Chordata; class Aves; order Psittaciformes; family Psittacidae; genus Nestor; species Nestor notabilis. Next base: position 10,047 of record NW_009931302.1, on the reverse strand, counting down.
TGCCCAAGAACAGGGAACAAGGTAATTTTGGGATGAATCAGGGTGGAAAAAAGGCCACCTGGCTGCATGATATCACTCATTCAAGTTTTACTTTTTCCGTCATCTTTGTTCATCTTCCTTTTCCAGTTTACTGGCATTGTTTTTCAGGCAGATATTTAGAGGTAGCACTTCATGAGAAGATACTGAAACAAAGCATGGACCACAGATTAGGTCATGAACATTGCAGGTAGGGTAGGGTAATTGGGAGGAAGAAATCTGAGAAAAGATTCAGCGATGAAACTGATAAGGGCCTGTGGAAAAGAACAAAACAAAACGAACCAACACAACATCCTCCCCCCCCCCCCAAAAAATACCCACACCACAAAACCCAGGAATATTAACCTAAAATGGAAAAGGAGAAACAGCTAATAGTATTTTTGAAGAAAATTTGCTCATAAAAAGCAACTAGGCATCTGGGTGCTAAATTAGAGCATGTGGAGCATTATCTATCCGTTCATGAAACTCAATAGGAAGAGATGAGAGAATTCCTCTTCAGTTACTCTTTTGCCCCAAGCAATTTTGCTATTTCCTGCTTACTGCATATGTTTCCTAATGGTATGGCTCCAGTGAAGTGAGATTAACAGAGATTTCTATCATCGCCATCGTTTCAGAGGACTCTGTTCTGCATAATTCACAATGGAAACTTTCTTTGGGAAAATCCAGGCAGTCTCTGCGTCTGTGATGGTAAAGATGCATGACTGTGCATGCTATTCCTTGTTTAAGGATGCTGTGTGTGCAATTCCTTTTTTATTTAGTCACCAGTCCTTTCCATGACATTTGTCCCAGGTTCAAGTTAATTATCCAGAGGGTAAAAAAACCAGAGCTATGAAAAAGAGATTCCTGTCTAACTTTGTTCTGTACAAGACTTTATTGTTTGTGATAGATCTCCTCTGAGGGAAAGCCTTACGGGCCCAACCTGCCTTCTGCCATTTTTCTGTTATTAATTTTAATTCATAAGAATTCAGCTATTTGTAAATATACTTATTCAAGCTGATTTTAACACTGTTGTCTTTATCATAAGAAGAGAACCTGAAGAAAATGGATGCTGTGAGTTATATGCCATGGGGGGAGCCTGCGAAGTTCCAGCAAAGAATGGGTAAATGTCAACATCAAGTCTCACATAGACCTAGTACATCATGCTTACATGTAGCTTAAAGCCTGGCACCTGGTCTGGTGACTCAACAGCTTGCTCTCTGGAAAAAATGTTTGCATTTTCTGATTTATTTTCTATTCTCCTTCCCCTTTCCCTTGAATGTAAAAAGCCCCGAGAAAAGTTTTATCCAAGGTAATGCCTACTAGAATTCCAGAAGGACTCCTACTGGAGTGTTCAGCAGTTTCAAAATCTAAATAAAAGTTGTATTGGAGGACTTGCCTTAAATCCTTTTCCAAGTCTACTAAATTTCTGAATTCCATAACACTTAGAAATGTGGTTTACAGGTTAATTATGTAAATAATAGCATGTTAAGAACAGTTCATCTCTGTTTCATTGTCACATTTTAGTTGTCTCTTTCTAAACTAAAGTTTAAGCAGTTTATGTCCATCCTTACAAAGAAATCTCTCTGTGTTGCTTATCATTTTCCTTTTCCAAGTCTGAGTAATTTTAATGTTCATGGGCTATTTTCATGATAAGATGACTGCAGCTGAACAGAGAATTTCAAGTGAGAGTTCATCACTCTTTTCTGTACTAGGAAAATAATAGGCTTCATATTATTTTGTATCCTATTCCCGTTCTCTTCATTTCACTCCTCTAAGTTTTTTACAGTTCATCTGTAATTCAGCAAGAGTGTTTTCAAATGATTTTATCCAATGAGCATAGCTGTGCATTTCTCAACAGTGAATTTATCTACAATTATGTTAACCATTCACTTGTCTTTGTAGATTCCTCTAAACATCTCAGTCTTTTTTTGATTTTAGTGAGATAAAACATTTTGATAGGTATCTATTTTCTGAACTTCCTTAGCATTTAATTAATAGCTAGCGAATAAATAATAATGAATAACACAGTTAATAAAATGACAGGTCTTAATTTCCAGGGAGGCCATAAATTTTGCCACTTCTTAAATGCTTTTTTAGAACTTCCGCCAGCTCATGATCAGGTCAGGAGACCAGGCAGGACTAGACACCAGTGATGAGAATTAGTTGTGAATCAATTTGGTTACTAGCAACATTACAGCTGTACTCCTTGTTTTGGTACAAGGTAAATGATGGGCCTTTCATGGTATTATCTAAACATTGGGAAAAAGACACAAATATGTTTTGCACATACCGCAACAAAAAGATCAAAAGACGTAAATGTCTCTTCTTTCACTAATATGAGTTAACATTGATTCACATGCATATGAACAGGATCTGGACAGACCAAACCAGAGCCCACCTCTCCAGCTACCAAGTGAACTGCTGTGTGTTAAACTGAATGCCATTGCCTGGACATAGAACACTGTAAGTCATTATCTGGTAATGAAACCCTCGAACCTAATTTTATGATGGCATCTGCATAATGGCAAGACAGAGCAGTGACAAAACCTGAACAATTTCATCCACTG
>NW_009931302.1:2672-7434 GCF_000696875.1 Nestor notabilis | reverse complement strand
TTCCTGCTGTGGGTATCGTTTCTGGAGTTTTGCACGGTCCTTTTCCTCCATGCATTTTAGGGAGTTAACCTTGTGGTTTTTTGGGAGAGAAAATACAAGAGGAGGTGAAAATCCCACCCTTAATTAAATAGTGACCAAATTTTAAAAATAACCATAGTTGCCATTCTGTTTATTGGAACATTCACAGAGATGCTGCATTAACAGTAATAGATTAACCTTAAACTGCACATGCAGTTACTGCTAATGTACACTTTTCAAATGCTCCATAGCACAAGACAGGGATTAGCCTAATTGGTGATAAGAAGGATTTTAGAAGACTCCATAGTTTGCATGTAAGTCTCAAGTATTATCAAACTGGTTGGTTAAATTAGGTAGAATGTGCATCTTCATACAGGCTAAACTATACTTTTGGGAATTTGGTGAATTATAATTGAAGCCAAAAGTCCCTGTTTTACACATCGTTAGTATGGTAATTCTGCTATGTATAAGAAACCAAAATAGGGTTCTTTCTTTAACAGTATTCCATAGTGCACAAACGGTGTATTCACTGTATAGAATTTGTTAATATCAAAATCTGGGATCTTTGAGATAAAGATTGTGACAGTACATGAAAATCCAGGTAACAAATATATTGCATCCTACTTCCAATCTTGTTAAAAATGTTTTGAAAACCACAAACTGGAACTTTGTGACCTAATGACATACACAGAGATATGTTGTGCCTGGATCTACTTTGTCTTGCTCTGCTTTTACAGCTTGGTGCACATTTATACATGCAACACCACTGCCAAGGGAAGTCAGACTGGGGTAAGATGTGGAGAAATGAATGGTGGATTGAGTCAGTGTGGTTCAGCCCTAAATTAAGCAGAGACCAAATAAGTGATAACGAACTGGAGAGTGTAGGAATAAAACCTCTGCAAACAAACTTCATAGGACAAGGGTTAATGGTTTTAAATTAAAAGGGGATAGATTTAGACTAGATATATGTAAGGAATTTTTTACAATGAGAGTGGTGAAACACTGGAATAGGTTGCCAAAGAAAGGTAGTAGATGCCCCATTCCTGGAAACATTCAAGTTCAGGTTGGACAAGACTTTGAACAACCTGGTCTAACTGAAGATGTCCCTCTTCATGGCAGGGCTGGGTTGGAGCAGATGATCTTATGTGTCGCTTCCAACAGAAACTATTCTATAATTCTTTGAAATTCTCTTTAGAAAATATTTGAGATCACAGGAGTCCACAGTAACTTAGTTAATTCTACTTCACAAGGTGACTGAATACTAAAAGCTGTTGCTACATCAAGTAACTGTATTCATTATTTGAGAACATAAAACATCCTCAAAACCTAATTTGGTATATTCATGAAATTCCCAAGTCCTTAATATATTTTCATTAATACTTCCTAGGTTTCTTCCGACAGTAAAGTACAAAATCACAGGTCTTGATGTTGCTCAACTTTCTGCATTTGAATATATGTAATTAAGCTAAATATCCCTCTCTGTATTTTACTGATAGAGCATGAACTGATAGACTCAGAACACATTTCACAGATTAGACATCTCAAAAACATAAAATTGTGGCTATCCATCATCTCTGCTGTGGTAGGATGTGATATGAATGTCCAGGACTTGATTTCTGTTTTAACCCACTGGGAAAAAAGAGTTCAAACTATGGTCTCTCAGGGTACCCATATATTGTAAAATAAAATAGCTCACAAGTAATAATTGCTTCCAAGAGACAAAATCAAATGGCACAGAATGACTATAATGCTAAAGCATAATTCTCTTTAGAGCAGACTGGCTTTATTCATGCTATATGTCACTTGTCTTGGCTTTTCCCCAACCTCATATGTTGGTCCTAAAATGTAATTATTGTGTTTTTTACGTTTTCAGTTCAAAGTGCCTGAAATAATGGGAAGCTGTGTTTCAGCCTTCCAGAATGGTGTTTTCATAACACGATGCTGAAAGAAACTGTACAACCTGGGACATGGCAGGATGATGCTATAGGTGTTTGAGGGTGTCACACTGTTAGGATAGAAATGAAAAAATGGGGTAAAACAGATAATGACATTTACACAGACTTTTGCCTCAAGAGAGGCTCTGGGCAAGGGTGGAGGTGTGCATTTCAACTTTTGGAGTCCTAACTTGGATGAGCAATTAACTGCTTAGGAGGCAATCCCCTGTACAAGAACTGTTGCAGAAATTCATCAAAGGTGAATTTTGTGTCTGCTTGGTCCTGTGTCCTTCGTTGTTCTTTTAAAAATTACAGCCTCTGTCCAGACACTAATAAGAAAGTAAACTGTTTAAGTTCAAGGGAATGATACTGAATAACAAAACAATGTGTGATGGAAAGGAACTAAAGGTCTTCTTACATATATATATTTTTTGATTTTTAATATTCTTAATTTTTAGAGGAATTTTACAAAATATCTGCAGTTATTCAGGCAAACCTCTGTTTGTCAAGGTTTTTTTGGTCACCTCTATCAGGGAGGGGGGGTGACAGTGCTCAGCACCTCTAGGAAAGAACTCAGGATCTGCCTCCCCACCTGCCTTAGGTTCCCTCATGACAGAACCAAACAAATTCTGCAATCCTTAACTTCTTACTGGTCTCACAACTCTTGAATAAGGCTGGCTGTTGTTATATAAAATTGCAGGCCCTGGACAAACTCCCAATGTAATCCTTTTCATTTAGGCAAAACAGAAAAATACCACTAATGAGGTGCCAAATTAAGGAAGCAAGTGCTCATATACATTCCAGGCAGCTGATTATCTCTCATCAAGGTGGCTAAGTAATACAGTCCTCATAATGAACTAATGGATTTGCAGGTCCAGTTAACACAGGAGTTCAACCTCAGACAAGTTAAAGTTAATCAAGTACAAAAAGGATTAAATTAGTGCATTTAAATTCAACTGACAGAGGCATTAAAGCTGTGCTGTATTCCCTTATTTTCTGCTTTGGTATTAAGTGTTAGGAAGAGAATGGCAGTTGAAGTATCCCACTCTTTGGGGACTTCATGCTTTAGTTCCTTACCACCCATGCATATGGAGTCGCTAATGACAGAGCAGCTACCCATCAGGGAATGCAATTCCACGTAGACGTTTTCACCAAAATGGATTATTTCAGCCTCGTTGGTCACAGATTCTGTAGTTTTCCAGTGATTCATCTTACCATTAATAATGTCAGAGAATTTTAGGCTCTTGAATTAAATAATGATAAATAGGAGCCACTAAGCGAGCTCAGCAGAGGCAGTGCTGTTTATTTCAGTGTGAAGCTCTGTCAGGCCTGATAAATCGGATCCCTGAAATAGTTTATAAAGTACTGAATTGATGTGGTGGTTGGTGAGAGAGAGAATTAATGTTACAAAATAGGCCTGCAACCTAGATTTGATGAAAGCTGAGGAAAGCCTTTTATATAAATTCTGTGTCTGTGTAGGAAATGGTTGCAGTGAGAGGTGAAAGAGCTGCACAGGGAAATAATGTGCTTCTGTAATTAAGAGGCACTTTGCAGGTGCCAGTGGTGCTGGAGCTCTGCAGTGCTACATGAGAGCTCTGCCGAGTGGAGGGGTGGTCACAGGCTACTCATTTATAATACCAAACACTGAGGGGACACTGCACAAAAGAAAAATGAAAGCCTGCTTAAAGATGTAGCAGAGGCTTTCAAGTTCCATATGGCTGTCTTTGCCAGGCTGTTGGGGAGGAAGAGATTCTTGATGTTGCTCTGAGTAGCACAGACACTGTTGCTAATCTCATTGGTTGAATTAATAGTTTCCTCTTCAGATCACTTCATAAAAATCCCCTGGAAAATGCATGCTAAAATCATCTTCCGTCCAGTTCATAATTCTAGGTGGAAGCTTTCAAATTAGAGCAGGCAGGATTGCTAAAATCAGTGGCCAGTAGCATAAAGTGGACTGATCTGTCTGTGCTGGGATGTAGGTCAGCTTTCAGGAGAAGCATAAGATGCACATAAACGGGAATTTTTCAAAGCTGCTTACTGATGGAATTGCTGTTAAGGTCAGTGAGACCTGATGAAACTCAGATCTTTCAAGTGATCGGTAATGTAGGTGCAATATTTCTGGACCACCAGACCGAGCTGAGGGGGAAATGACAACAGTGTTTCTGTGGCTGCTCCAGATGTGTCAACACACCACCAGACAAACACCTTCTTTAGATATTTGAATTATTGCTAGGGATTTAATAGTTTAACCTAAGTCTTTAAATAGGAAATTTCTTTCTGAGGTCTTGGTGCATGATGGTTCTCAGGTAAAAAAAAAAAAAGTTGAGGAATTCTGTGGGTGGTGTTCTTGATGTTCTTTCCCCATGCAAATCCAGTCTGCTACACTAATTTCAGTTTCATATTTGCTTGTGAGGACACCCTAGAAGTAAAGAAAGGAGGAAGGCCTTTTTTGATGTCAGTTCCGCATCATAGGAGCCTTTTCTAACATTGTACCACATTACTAAAGTCCAAAACAGTTACTATTCATGTGGCTCACAGACTTTCAATACCCACAGAATAAGGTTGTCGAATTGGGGCTGATAGTTTTAACAGTTCTATATCTGCTTCTTCCTACAAGATAGTGAAGGGAGAGGAAGATGGTAGAGGATTATCATCCCCAAAGGCAAGTCCCAGGTCTTATCTCTAGACCTTTTTTCCCATTAAATAGATCATTCTTCATACACATGTTCACCATGCACATTTAACAAAGCTACAGCGTGGTCAAGACCTGAAAACAAAACCCAGAAATACTCTTAAACTGCTTGTTCAGC
>NW_009931302.1:0-2641 GCF_000696875.1 Nestor notabilis | reverse complement strand
AGCAGGAAATCTGATCAAGCTAACAAGAGAATCAGTGGGTTCAGATCTAAAGGATACACAGTTTAAATGTATAAAATCAGAACTTTGAAAATGATTCATAATATTCAGCATTTAGACTGAGTTTTGGGAAGATTCTTGGTGTTCCTTTTTTTCCCATCAGGTTTATCCCATCTCTATTAACAACCATAAAATTCCTCCACGAATTGCAGAAGTGCATGCAGTATCCAAACACTGAGAACACTATCATGAGAAAAAAAAAACAACCACTTTTCCTCTAAATGTATTGTTACAAATGATGTGCATGGAGATGTCTTGGTACCTATTTTCTCTCTCTTTCGTCTTGTGTCTTTCTTGATCTCTGAAAAGCACAAGGTCTGATTACAGGTGCCTTGTGCAAGAAGGAAGAATGGAACAGGCTAGATTAAACAGTCTTCTGACTATCTTTATACGGACAACTTAACCTCTTCATCTTTAATATCACAGGGATAAGGGGAAATTAGAAAATATTAAGCAAAAATAAAAAATGAAGGCAAGAGAAGACATTTGGACTAGTTCTGCTTGATACTTACACAAAAATATGTAGTTAGAAATGAGGCATTTTTCTCCAACTTAATATCTTTTGCCCTTCTAGTTTTGTTTGAAATAAGGAAGAATTTTTGAATACTAAATAGCTTGCAGGAGTCTAAAAGAATGCACTAAAACCAGTTTAAAGACCCCCAGATGTTCAGCTCACCTAACTTTCCACATTTGCAATGCAAATGCCAGCTAATTGCTCTGGTCTGTCTTTACAATCAGTGGAGAGAAACAACCACTTTTACCGTCCTGTGGATCTATCCTTTTAAGTACATCTCTCTTCTCTGACTAATAAAGGTATTTGTGGGTGACTATTTTATATGTGAGCATTGTAAATGTCTACACTGGTCATAGGTAGCCTATCTCTGGATTCTTCAATGTGTTTGAATCAAGACATTGCTGCTTGGTATAAATGGTGGGTTAATATATGAGTTACATCCAAACCTACATTTGTGAAATGCAAGGAGACTCCATTCAATTCCTGTTTCTCTAGTCGTTCATACCTGCACATGAAGGACAGTCCCATAGGTTGTGCACACTTCTTTGTTTAGAAAACAGCATGCTGAAATAGGGAAAGTTTTGGGTGAAAGAACTAATCTCTTCCTTGGTCCCATCTCAATACATAGCAGGACACTCCAGCAACGGGGAACTGGTGTTTGCTCGTGGATGGGAATACTAGATGTAGTCCATAGTGCCCTGTCCTGTATTGAACAAGAAGAGTTTTACTCCATTCCTTCCAAAATGTGTTTCAGTGAATTATTGCTTGAAAAGTCCAGCTCTATTTAAATAATTTATAGGTTGTGGTGTTTTGTTTGTTTATTTGCTTTTAATCTGCCTTGGTCTTTGAGTTGCATAAGTGTCTGTATTACTATCCCACTATTTCCCTGCTGCCATCTGTTTTAAGTTGTAAAAATTATTAAGAGTACTTGTCGCAGCATAGCCTAAATCCATTTAAGACCTAATCTTAAAAAAGCAGTGTAACGAGATGCAGCTCTTTTACTGACAGATGTCTGGGGGGGGGTGGGGTGTAAATCAGATTGTAAAACCAGCTGGGAAGGGATTCAGGATAATCATAACAGCTGAAGCTCTTCTCAAGGAAAAGAGCTACATGTATCAGAGAATTCCCATTGAAAGGCTGGGATAGCTGGATAAGACAAAATTAGGATGGAAACTTGTATTTTCTACAAAAACATTTCAGAATGAAAGCTCTTGTATGAATTCTGCTTAGAGGGTATCTGGAAAGGGGAAGAGGACTTGATACTGAGTTTTTTAATTTTTGGTCTGGCAAGACTGTCAGACAGAGAATGATATCCTAACAAAAGACTCTAAACCAGGCTCCAGATGTCACACTTAAGTTTTTCTTTAGGGGGAAAACTTAGTGACACTCTCCTGTTTAAGGATGTTTAATAGTTTTAGTAATAACTGCAATGAACATTAGCAGTGAATGCAGGTAGCTTTGTGACTGCTGCTGAAGTATCAGCTTCAAAGTTGCTTGTGATATGTTAAGACTGGTAAATAATTTAAATGAAACTACATGAAAATTAAAAAAATGAAAGGTCTTTTTTGTAATTGTTTATAGAAAAAGTTATTTAAACAGATAAAATCAGACAATCTTCAGTTCATCCAATATGAGTTGTTTGGGTTTTTTTTTTAATCTTCTGTGCTTTATGTTTCTTTTTCTTCTGGATGACTAAACCACACAGTTGAGTTTCTGGACACAGAAAATAAATTACAGGTCTCCTCTTCTACATGGAGAGCTAAAGCTCTATTTTAATCAAAACAATTTTAGTACAGGTACAGTTGGTAGTTTTAGGTTCCAGCCTTCAATTTGCACAGATATGTATCACACTACCGTTGTACTGTAGCTGTATAATATTCATCAGGGTGAATCAGACTGTATATTCTTCAAAGTACTTTTCTCATCCCCAGTTTTTCCTCCCAACATTATTCATCTGAAGCTGAGAGGGTTAAGGCCCAAGCATTTTCAAGCAATAAAATAAACTCTATAGAAGAGACAATGAAAGTTTCTGTGTCTACTTATGTCCTGGGTTCAGCTACAACAGTCATT
>NW_009931301.1:427-52090 GCF_000696875.1 Nestor notabilis | reverse complement strand
CTCCCCTCCCCTCCCCTCCCCTCCCTCAAAGAAGGCATTGACCACTGTTCCAATTTTTTTTAAATCCAGTGCCTTCTCTGCTTGAGCAAGAACAGTGGCTTTTCCTAGCAAATTGCTGAAAAGCATCTCATAAACCATCACTTGGCGTGACTTGAAAACAATCATTTTGCAGCTTCTGTGGCTATTACAAGGAGTGGCTTTTTTTAGATCATTTTCTACCCGGGACCCTTGGTGTTGATGTACAAGTAGAAAAGATTTTCAGTATCCTGCCAAACCTTTTAGGATGAGATTGGACATAGTAATGAAAAAAATACTTGCTTCAGAATACCTAAGAGATACAGGACTCTTAGAGATAACTTCTACACCTGTAGAAAAGAAAACAAAATCCCCAAACAAACTTTTGGCAATTGTCTTCTCATACATTTTGTATATCTGTAAGATTTTCTAACATGAAAAAAAATCACCAAAACCAGATTTTTCCATTGATCCAAGCAATTCTAGCAAGATAATCAACATTAGGTATATTAATTAAATGCTTTAAGTGCTGCAAAATTCACTGAAGCTATCTTAGACAATTTAGAAAATTGTAGCTTCCTAATTGCTTAATGCAGCTTCTGGGATCACTGAGTTGATGCCTTGAAATTGAAGCTGTAATTTATTCTGTGCTTTATACATTGTTCTTCGGCCCATGAAACCAAGTGCTAAAAGCTTTCTTAAAATGGCATTTGGTTTAAAATGTTTCTGTTGTTCTCAAGTATGTATGTCTCTAATAACTAAGGACTCTTTTTTAACACCCGAACATTTGAGTGCTGAAGAGGTAGGTATTAGTGCTGAAAAAAAGAATTCCTTAGTGTGTTAAAGTAAACTGACTTTTTAAAGCCCCTTTTTTAATAAACTGATGTATGTGCAAAGTTGAAGAGATGCAGATAGTCAAGTCTGTTGTTAAGTGTTGAGGCATAAGCAGCAGAATGAATGAAAGCATTTTTCAAAAGTAGTTTTGAGTTTTTGCAGTGTTAATTATTGTGGTGTTCACATGGATTTAAAACAGTCTTCATAAGTGATACCTTACTGTAGAGTATTTAGTTGGAGGGAAGCTAATTAATTAAATAGATAATATCAACTAATAATAGGCTTCAAGTGTTTTTGGAAGGAGAGTTAGAAACTCAAATATTTCTCAAAAGCAGATGGCAGAGCATAAGACAGACACTGAAATCCGTCAGCAGATGAGTGTTTCCATGATGCTCTTTCTGTTGATACCTGTATCCTATCATGTATTTCATATAACACCTGTGGTAACATCCCTATTTTTCAAGCATATACAGAAGCAGATTTAAAACTTTGCTTAAGCCAAAGCCAGTGGGCGTTTTGCCATTGAAGTTGGCATAGACAATGTTTCTGCTTTTTTCTTTGCCTTCAGAAAAGGCTAAACATCATCTCCTCGATGATGATTTAATGCTATTAGTTTTGAACTAAATGGGATACACCTCCACAGGCCATTGTATTTCATGTCTCTGGAAGATGAATGATTGGGTCACAGCTTGTTGAAAATCTGATAATGGCTTTGTTGACTTGAATTTGGGTATATGACAAAAAGCCAGATAAGCTTAGTGATGTACCAAAATATTAAACTAGTGATAGAATTTTAGTATAACCTTAGGGAAGGAAAGGATTTCCATATTATGGCTTTATTTTTAAATCATCCATACGTAACATACCCTATTTTTTACTCTACAGTGACACTGTATACAAGTTCTATCTGTACCTTTTTGTTCACTACTAGTTTGGCTAGATCTGAAGCCATAGGAAAGGAGTTTGGGGGGAGGGGGAGTGTTCCCCTAAAGAGACGGTTAATGAATTAGGAACAGCTTAAAAACAGCAACTCCTTAATTCAGAGTTATATTGGATTTATATCATTTTAATCCTTAAATTTCACATGAGTGTTCTTCCACCTGCTTTCTTCCCCTCTCTCCCTCCCCAGGTTTTGTGACATTTCACGGTAGGGTTTTTTTTTACTTTAAATAAATACATGTCAACCGTTCTGAAATAACTGTTTTTCCAGGTATGCTCCGTCCTCCCAGCTCCGTAATCAAGAGGATTCTAAAGAGTGGCTACGCTCCCATTCAGCGGGAGGACTTCAGGATACCGCTGGCAATTCCCCTTTTTCATCTGGATCCAGCATAACATCACCCTCTGGAACTAGATTTAACTTCTCACAGCTTGGTGAATAATTTTCTGTTATCACAGCAATACCTCACTTGTCTTGAAAACAGCATATTACACAATATCATTTTCTTCTAGCAGCTCTGAGTCCTGCATTCAACCTCAGGAAGCAAGTTCATTGAAACGTGTGACTAATTAGCATTATTATCTCATTTTCTGGACAAGAGAAGGCTCAGGGGGGACCTTATCACTCTTTAGAACTATCTGAAAGGAGGATGAAGCCAGGAGGTAGCTGCTCTCTTCTCCCAACTAACAAGTGACAGGACAAGAGGAAATGGCTTCAAGCTGCACCAGGGGAGATTTAGACTGGAGATTAGGAATGATTTTTTCCCCCGAGAGGGTGTTCAGGCATTGGAACAGGCTGCCCAGGGCAGTGGTGGAGTCACCGTCCCTGGAAGTGTTCACAAACCATGTAGATGAGGCCCTTAGTGATGTGGTTTAGTGGTGGCCTTGGCACTGCTGGAGCAATAGTTGGACTTGGTGATCTTAAAACCTAGCTGATTATGTGATTGTGTGATTCTGTATGTCCAAAGGTGGCATACTTTTAGTAACTCTTTGAAAATACTTCTCTGGGGATAATTAGATGTCTTAATATAAATTGTGAGCTATTTGATAGGGCTGTTTGTGAATATCACACATTGGGGTGTTTAAAGGACTTAAGATGTTGCTTACTCTGTTTATTAATATTACTTACTATATGTGCCTGTCTCATCAATTTGAGATATTTTATCTTTGTCTGTATTTTACAGATAGCTTCTTTGACAGTTGTATAAAGCTCAGTCTGAAATATTATGTAATAATTATGTTTTATTGAATCATAGATTGGTTTGGGTTGGAAGGGACCTTAAAGATCATGTAGTTCCAACCCTCCTACTCAGAAGAATTTTAATTCAAAAAAAGACACCATTCTTTCACTTTACTACATTGATAAAAGGAAACACTTTTTAAGTGAAGGAAACCGTAAAAGTTGATTGACAGGATCCATAAGGCACTGCAGATTTTAGTTGACCATATCAGAAGGTGAAATAACATCATATAAACCTCTAGTAGTGCTCATCTCTGGTACGCTGGTTAAGTATCACTTAGTTGGCTTTGCAGTTTGTTTAGGTATATAAATCAACCCTAACAGTAGATATATTGTCTTTAAGTTAAGTGGCATTTGGAAAGTACTACATTGAACAGATGTTTTCTGTTTCTTTCTGATTTTCAGAAGCCACTCCATATTTTCCAGAATGATAAATAATATGTGAATAGTTGAGCCTATACCTGTGAACTTCTTGTGTTACATGAATTGGCAGCAGCTTAGGCACCGTCACTTACTTCTAGCGCAGCAGTAACCTTTTGGAGCCTTTCTTGGAGTGCACTGAAAAGAAACAGATTAAACAAACAGTTTTAAATAAACCAACAAAACCACTGACACTTAACAAAATTTCAGCTGACTATACACCCAGTATAATTACATTGCCAACAGCTAACAAACTGCCATGAAAGTTCATGAAAAGTGCTTTGATGGTCAAAAAAATGCCAAAGAAATGTCATCATAGGCCCAGAAAGTTAACTCTTCATGGAGAAAATTGAAGATTATTTACGTTAATAAGCTTCAAAAGCTATTTCGCCACAAGCAATTTTAAGAAAGAAAAAGGAAAGATTCTTCTGTGTTCTTAAGAGCTTGGAGATACCTGTGAGTGTCACAGGTGGCAACCTGTGCCAGTGCCTCACCACCAGTTAAACAGCAAATGCTGATATGAAAGTTGAGCATCTTTAAACTAAATCATTTTATCTTCTACAATAGTCTGTATCAGTTGATGGTGTATATAGAAACAGGCATTGACAGCACATCGAGAGGAACCTGCCAGTTGAACAGTGATTTTGTTGTTCTCATTTTTTTCCCACAGATCAACTAGTTCTTTGTAAATAGCAGGTATAGTTTTAGCAGGAAAGTTATTTAAAAAGAGTATGAAATTGGAGTAGGTGTTTTTTACTCTAAACACTGCCTGGGAGAGTATTGGCTTTTGAGGCAAAATTTAAGTTGTTTAATTCTTAAGACCTCACAGTGGAAAGAAACGATTCTGAAATATAAAACTAGTATGAAACTAAGGGTCTTAAAATTTGTGGCTTAAATACATATAAAAATGTTCTTTTTTGAGAACTTGAAGGCTTTGAAGGAGATAGTTCACAAAGCCTGTTCTGTATAGGCAGAATACTAGTTTCAGTTCCTTCGGGCATTTTAGTCATGGAGGAAGATCTGTTGCAAATTAAAGGAGGGTTAATTAGATCATGGCTACAAGGTGTTACTGAGTTGACTGAGCTTGTCTTTAGAAGCATAGAATTATCAAGCAATATTTGAAATTACCTTATTTATTTGAGTTTTCTTATTCACTTAGCTTGGTTTGCATACCTCTTATTTGAATTCATTGAACTTAGAAAATTAATGAAGGTCTAGAGAGGATGGCATCAAAAATTTGTATCTTAAAAGAAAAAAGAGACTCTTGTGGTAGTTGCACAAAAATTAGGTATTACAGTTTGTGGTCACGCAAATAAATTGGTGTTTATTCTTCACATTATAGCAAGCCCAACCACTGCGGCCCAGATGAGCCTGTCAAATCCAACCATGCTGCGGACCCACAGCCTTTCCAATGCAGATGGTCCTTACGACCCTTATAGTGACACACGCTTCAGGAACAGCTCCATGTCCCTGGATGAGAAAAGCAGAACAATGAGCCGGTCCGGCTCTTTCCGTGATGGCTTTGAAGAAGGTCAGTAAAGTGATGGTGCTGGAAATGATCAGGAGATGGTATTTTCACATAAACAAAGTATACATGTGGTGCTTTTCAGGTCAGCATAAGGGTGGCTTCAGAGAATGGTTCACTCTGAGCAGAGTTCTCAGTGCTAGATGAAACCTTAGTTCTACTCCTCATTGTTCTGATGATATTTATTCAGTGATCATTCTGGCTGGGCATAGGAAGGCATGCAAGCGTCGTACCTAGATCATCACTGTTGAAGAAAGTATAAGCACATCATTGTTAGTAATCTCAAAATTACCCTAGTTCACACTTGAAGTGAGCATATTAAAGTGTTTCCTTAAAAAGGATTGTTTTCCTGAACTTGGGCCTCCACAATTCTATGTGTAGTATAAGTAATTGATAGTAGCCAGCCTATTGTTTCTATCCCAGTTAAATTTTCCAGTATTTCATCTGTATTCAAATTGTCTTTACTTTTTATTTCTGCTGAGTGTCCTGGGTTGATATCACACAGCTTCCACAGGAGGGACCTGAGTAGTTCAAAACATCTAGGCTTTTCCTTTTAATTCCTTGTCGTCTTTTCAAATATGTAATCGTAGCTGATAAAAGAAGCCCCCATGTAAATCTAAGAAGAAAAAGTCCTTTACCTATAAATAAATATTTAGTTTAGTTGCTACTGATCAGTGGCTGTAGCAGGAGTAGCTCTGAGCACAGATTAAAACCCTCAAGTGTTGCAGTTTGAGAAGTCAAGCGTGGGGTGAGCACTGGGAGTGGTTCGTAAGAAGGTTATAGGAAGTGCTTTCAGCATTAGCTCTTTGAGTCTTAGATCTGCTTTCTGGCAAGGATTGGGAATTTGCTTGGCTATCAAGTACTTTATCACTGCAGGTCACACAAGCCTTTGCTGGCTTGTTTCCCCCACCACTGAAGAGCTGCACTTACCCATCAGTGTTAGTACCAGTCTGTTGTTGCTGCTCCCCTAAAGCCAGGCATCTTTCCCAGAGATACTGATTATCCCATCAGTTTTCTGCCATTAGAAGAGGTAAAAAATGTGTATTGCATATGGCTCCAGAAGGATTCAGGGTTAATTTAATGTTGAATTTAGCCAGTCTAACTCCATTACATTTAATTGTATTTGAGAGGCATGTGGCTGAGGATCTTCAGTAGGTTGAAAACTGTTAGAATAACACTGTAGGACTGAAAACTCTTGTCATTGAAGGAATTAACATTTGTTCATGCCATGCTATCCTCTCAGAAAGCTAGATGATCACGAACAGTCAAAGGTTACCAAATACTTAGTCAGTTGAATTCCATTCTGTGATGAAAAGTCCTGATCTTACTAAAGAGTTCCTTAATGTAATCTGTGAAGGAATTTAAAGCACTGCATCTGAGTTAAACATAAATGATTTCGTGAAAGAGCTACTACAGCAAAACTTACTCAGGTTTTATTGAAGACATCAAAAAAATGTAACCTCAGCCTTCTAGGTTTGCAGCAAATCCATTTTGGCATGTTGGAGGTTAAGCTGGATCTTGTAATTCAGAAATTCTTGTCCAGGAGAGAGGCTAATTTGGAAGAATATTTAATAAGTATTTCATGTTTGAGGAGGAACCGTTTAAAAAAATAAAACGGAAGAGCTATGTGAAATGCTCTATGAAATGTTTTGCATTCATGTAATAAAAATGAAGTCCAAGAAAAATCTGCCAAGTTATGAACTTGAAAACAGTGAAAAGAGAGAACTTCTGTATACAAAGAAGGAATTTGACCCTACCATGAATATGCTGAAGAAGTACCTTCCAGATTTCCCTAAATTCTTGGCACCTAAAAGGACAATAATATTTTACTTGATGGAATGTATGTTTAGGTGCAGTCTTCTTATTTTTGGCTTCAGGTTAAAGGTCTTCTGTCACTTCTCTGGCTATGCAGACAGAAGGCAGGGATATTCTGTTCATTAGCTCCTGCTTAACTTCTCAGGGAACCACAGGTTACAAGTGCACGTGGTTCCCGCATAGGGCATTTATCTTGTCCTGTGCTTTCAAACCTGCAGATGTAATCCACCTTCACTTTGAGAGAATGGATCAAAAAATATTACAGAAATTAAATTTACAGTTAATGAACAAATTGATTTTATACAATCAGCCAGTGTCAATCAAGCATAAATCCAGGTCTTAAATGAAGGTTACCAACCTACTTCTTAATTACTTATTAGCATGTTAGATCACAAGGGGTTTTTTCTTACCAGCTTCAGCAGGGCCAGGATTAATTCTTAAAAGCCTTTTTTTTGTCTCCGTAGTGTGAAGCACAACATGTAGGTCGAAACATTAGTCAGTTTTGCAGTACATAGCTCTCTTAATAGGAAGGGTTTCAGGACTTGGAAGATGCCAGCAGGAACAACCTCCAAGCTATCCCAAACTTCAGGAGGGAAAACAGCCTAAAACTGAAGTGGCCTCTTGGCTATCCAGTTTCCCTGCTTCTCTGGCCATCAGTCTTCCCAGGAGCTGTGCTGCTGCTGGCTCCACCTTGATACTTCACCCTCCTAGAGAGAAAGAAATGCAGTGAATTGTTGTTGGGATGTAGATGTTTGTTCGGTTTTGTGCTATTGACTCTTTCTGAGTTGCAGAAAGAACTGACAGTTGATCACGGCTAGACCATTTCTTTTCTCACATTAGCTGTGAGGAAGAAGTTCTTTACTGTGAGGGTGGTAAGGCACTGGAACAGATTACCCAAAGAAGTGGTAAATGCTCTCTATTCCTGGCAGTGTTCAAGGCCAGGTTGGACACTGCCTTGGGTGACACAGTCTAGTTCATTCCTGCCCATGGCAGAGGTTTGGAACTGGGTGATTTTAAGGTCCTTTCCAGCCCAAACCAATCTACGATTCTATGATTAAAAATGACACATGCTTGCATATGCATTTATAGAGCTTGAAAATAATAGCTCCAAAACAATTTTGGGTTTGTAGCCTGCATGCAGATGCATGTTAACTGCAAAAAAACAGGAATCACATCAAGAGCATAACTGCCTTCAGGCTCCTAATTAAATAGCCTTAAAGTAGCCATCTGAAGATACTTCAAAAAGAAATTGCAGGAAAGTATTAACTCCTTAGTTGTCCTTGAGACTAGAAATGTCAACTTAGATGCACATTCAAACAGTGCAGTGGTAATGTTTTACAAGGCAGGAGCAGGATTCCCAAAGTTACGTGTTCTTTCCCTTTTTCTGTTTTCAGTCTTATTTCATCCTTTAAAATCCCAATGTGATCTTAACAATTCCAGCTGATGTTAACTCAAGAATGTGTGTGTGTCAATACGTTGTAAGGGGATCTATTTCTTCTCTGGCCAGTTGGTATGGTTGCTGTCTTGAATATGTCTCTAGTAGTAAACACTGCACAAAGGAAGAATATAGAGAGGCAAATCAGAAAATAATCTTATATTTTCTGGATGAGTCCAGTGGTGGCTTTGTGCAGTATTGCCTGTACTTTGAGCTTTTTGTATTGAAGAGAGTTAAAATAGATTAGGAATCTTCAGCTTGGAAAAATTATGTCTGAAGGGAAGTGCTAATACCTAATCTAGTGCATTATAAAGAGGTGGTTTGTCCGTTACTTTTCATATCACACGGGTGTGGAGACACTCAAGGAACTTACTGAATGATTCAGCAGCAAGTCTAAAACAACTGCAAGAAATTATATTTCTAAACACAGGAACAGATTTTCATGCAGATGTGTCAGTGAATTCAGAAGCAGTTAGGCAAATCAATGGTAAGAGAGGTCACAGCGACTTTGAAAAATAACAGTCTTACTGCAGTTTCCATCTCAGGAATTTCCATCTCTGCTGATTCCCAGAGATGCAAAGGCGTACCTGGGGAAAAAATCACTGGGTATCTGCTTGCTCCTTGCATTTCTTTCCGTAAACATGGGCTGCAATTGCAGCCAGAGATGGAGCACACGATTAGACAGCCCCTGGCTCTGACTCACACTGGTTATTTTTATGTTTTTAATGCAGTACAGTCCTTAACATCTAACTATAAAGATCATTTTAATTGAAAGTATGATTAACCAGAAAAAGCAAATGGGTGTGAGGGTTTTTTTTGCTTTCTTGTGGGTTTTCTAAATTGTCTTAAATTCCTCCAGAAGCCAACTTAGACTTTGTTTACTTTTCTTTCCAGACTTGCCTTAGGATATAATGTCAGTGGGAAAGCAGAGCCCATTTATTATGAATGTAGGATAACTGCAGTAGGCAATGGAGCAAAGTGGCAGCTTTTCTAAGCCCTTTTTTTGGCTGGAGAATTTAGATGAAAGAAGAAGTGATTTAACACGATTTCATACAATTTGTATGAAGTTACCTGAAGTTTGAATTAAAGTTTCAGTAAAATATATTTTGTTTCTAAAAATAAAGGTAATACTGTGTGTTTCATTAGCAGAAAGAATAGCTTCAGGTATTTTTTTTTTTAATAACATAATCAAAAGTAAGATTATATGTAAATCCTAATACTGGGGTGATGGAAACAACCTTGAGAATCAGCACATATGTATATCTCTTAATGAATCTATATTTAAATGCGAAACCTGCTTGAAATGGGTTCTTTTCCAGACATGGTTTTATAGCCATGCTACTGTGGTGGGTTTTCTATGAGAGAATGAACTTGGCCTTGTTAAAGAAATGTCATTGCTTTAAAGAAAGACCAAAAAACCCTGCAGGGATAGGGAATGTTCAGCTCATTGATGCCTGTAATACAGCTCCCCAGCAGAAGGAAGATACAGATGCATTCAGAGGACAATTAAGAGCCACAAAATTAGACAGTGGTTTCTTCTCTGGATGTTCCACATCTGCTGCTGGAGCATCTGGTTATGTGCTGGGTATTACGGTTTCCTCGGGACATCTCCTTCTTGGTCTGCTACTTGAAGAAAACAGCCTCCCCCTCCTCAATCTCATCTGAAATTGAAATTTACCTAGATGTACTTTTGTAATCTCTCCTGAATTTCTGTTAATTTGTTGGGGGTTTTATTTTGAGTAAACCCTTTTGCAAGTTTCTTAAGATAAGCTGTCCAGAGAAATACTTGTTTCTGAACAAATCTGCATCAAAACTTTTCTTTTTAATCTTCTTGACTTCATTTCCCCAAAACCCAGGTATTACTAAATTGTTAAAACAGCTTTATCAAATCATTTATGGATTGTATTTCCTGGCCATGCATTCTTTAAACTGTACATTGCTGGTGCAATAATATAATTAAGTTTATGATGGATGATGAAATTTGGGAAAGTATTTCTTCAGTAGGCTGGTTGTTAGCAGGGGGTGATCTGTGGTGATTCCACTGTGTGGTTGCTGTATTTATATTCATCATGTTTATTTTCTTTCTTCTAGTGCATGGTTCTTCTCTCTCTTTAGTATCCAGTACCTCATCTATTTATTCAACGGTGAGTATAATGAAGTGAAAAATTTGGGTTTACTAATCAAAATGGTTGAATTACCAGTTTTATTTTGCTAATTATTTTTGCCATTCAAGGAAGGGGGAAAAAAAGGCTTTTCCTTTGACTGTGTTCTGAATGCTAGCTACAAAAGAGAAACGGTTACGTTCAGAAAGATGCCTGTGGATATTTAGCATTATCCTCATCAAACAGACTTTAATGGCCTAAAAGCAAATGATTGCTTTACAAAATGGCCAGATTACTTTTCAAGTCAATGTTTTACAACTACGCTGAATAAGTTTTGCTTCAGAGGACCTCAGTAGGTCTAAGATTTCGACCTGAAGCACCCCAGAATTTGCTGAATAAAGTCATTCCAGCCTTGTTTTAATGATTTGCTACGAAAGAAGTTTGAGGTTTTTAATGCACAGATGTTAATAATTCTAAAGAAGCCATTTGTTCACTGTGCCACTGTTACGTTCTTCAGAAGTATGTCTTCAATTAGGTTATCTGATCATAAAACAAGGCTTATTGGAGTGTGAAAACACAGGGTTGTGTTTTTTAATGAGTGTTGCATTTGATTATTTTCTTCCTAAGTCTTGTGAAGAGTGTCTATTTAAACATATACCATGGAAGACCGTGTAGGATAAGACTATACCTGTGCTGTAATGGGGAGGCGAGGCTGCAATGTGCTCGCCATGTCTTGCCTAGCTTTTCTCTAGCTGGTTGGTGTGGTAACTACAGTCATTCCTGGCATGCTTCGATCACAGGTTTGGGCGTTTCTTAAAACACAACCCTTTTAAAAAGCTGCTTCTGAAAAGAATTGCTTCTAAAATACATGTTAATTGAACAGGATCTTCAATTTCAAATTCTTAATGCAAGTATGATGTGTCTTCATGCTTACCACAGCTGTAACGAGCATATGTGATAAAAGAACTTGGCCCTTGGAAGGTCATGTATAACTAACTGTGAAGTCTTTCAAGCCACCATAGAGCTATTTATCATTATTTCTCATACATTGACATTCTCATACATTCACATTCTCATACATTAATAAGCTAAGACCTTGATAATAAATTGAAATACTACCTTTCATTATTGACTTCAGCTCAGGCAAGGTCCATATGAATCCAGAATAGATAGAAGGTATTGGAAGGATGGAAAACAGACCTTTTCCTCTGGGCTTTTGTTTATAACCATGTTTATAACCGTGAGAGCCTCAGAGCAGCTGCTGTCTAAGCTTCAGGTTTATGTGCTTGCTGCCCAAGCGCAAGTGGCTCCTAATAGTGTGGTTTGATGGGTATAATTTTCATGGTGTCTGCTAGTGGACATGTTTACACAAGGCAAGTGGAGTGTGTAACTTCTCTGTAGCTGAGAACTTTGGTTAGAAACAAGCCATCGTAGGCACAATTTTACCACGCAGGCCACAGCAGATGGCCAGTACATCCAGTTTGCATTCTTGGATAGCTAGCTATGAGTCCTTAAGTTTTTCACCACCCAAGTGGGAGTCATTTTATTTCATATCACTTTGGAATGCAAACATGTGATCTCCATTCTTTGGAGAGCTAGCTGAGCATGGGAGGAAGAGAATTACTGTCTGGTGTCAGGCATGTTGTGTGAGAGTCCTGGCTCTTTGGAAGCCTCATGCAGCCCCTTATGCACTTTACTCTTCCATGATTCAGACTTAGAGGTGCGCTAGTCGGTAGGCTGGGAATTGGAGCCTGAATTCCTTCCTGCAGGAAGAAGTACTGTGCAAGCAGCCTGTGTCTTTTCCTGAAGTGTAAATATTCTGGGAGATTATTTTAGATGGAATACGGATGTGGGAATCCAAACTAAGGAATTCACATGAGAGTTTTTGAAACCCTTTTGAAACATTGTATAAATTGGTCAGGCTGGTTATGTTGTAATATCCTCATTTATTTTCCTTTGTTTTTATTTTATAGCCTGAAGAGAAGTGCCAATCAGAGGTAAGAGCACATCATGTTTGACAGGCATAAATGTTCTGACAAGGCACTCTGCGTTCCGTGTCTTGCTGGTTTATTTTTCCATATTACAGTGCAGTAAAGTGCTCTGTTCAAATCCATAGATTCGCAAGCTACGAAGAGAGCTGGATGCGTCCCAAGAAAAGGTGTCAGCTCTGAC
The DNA here is from genome assembly GCF_000696875.1 of Nestor notabilis. Classification (NCBI taxonomy): domain Eukaryota; kingdom Metazoa; phylum Chordata; class Aves; order Psittaciformes; family Psittacidae; genus Nestor; species Nestor notabilis. Next base: position 39,596 of record NW_009931301.1, on the reverse strand, counting down.
AACTCAGTTGACTGCCAACGTGAGTACAACTCTGAGAACAAACACTAACAGGGAATGCATTTAATGTGCCAGTTTTTCTGGCCATTACCAGCCCCATTTTATTATGTGACAGAAAGATTTCATGTGTATAACATTCAGTTTAAAATAACTGCATGCATGTGGGACCTTCCCTCTGCTGAATTGTGTGATGCCTTCCTTTAAATACTGAATTATAATATTCATTTGCCTTTTGAGATACATATGTAAACCATCTTCAGAGCTTGAGAAAAATCACTAAGACAGGATCTTTTTCTTATAAATAGTGTCTTGCTTTATAAATCCAATTGGATGTTTGTGGGATAAGGATTGTAATTGGTAAGAATAAATATTGGTAGAAACGTGAGTTGAAATTCATTATACTTTGCTGTTTCAAAAAGATGTGGGCTAATGGCGTGATAGGTAATAGTGGCATAAGGGGCTCTGAGAACTAATTCCAAGTTTTGCCTGAAGAGTGAACATATCTGATTTTTATTAACCAGTGTAGGTACAACTCTTGCTTGTTTCCCTTGAGGAACTTGATGAATAAGTAATGTAAGACACTTGGAAAAAGAAAGATTTGCAAGCCAGGAGGTGTTGAGGCAACACTATGTGTGACCCTGAGCAAGTTTGTGTGTTCTGTGCTGAAATCTGCAAAACAGAAGCTTTGCTAGAAAAATAAGCAGTGCTAGAATAAATAAACTACAGATGAATAGTCACTGGATCATACTGACATCCTAGTTTGTTGGAAGGAATTCAGAACACATGCTACTGAACAGGACATTCCTGTCCACCAGCTCTTTGCATAGGTAGAATGCGAAACTCGGCACAGTAAAGAGCACTAATGCTTATCACAAGAAGGATTCAAGGGGAAGTCTGCTGTAGTGGTCACTGCAGGTATCACGGTCCTTCATGCAGTTTGCAGAATGGAAAAGCAAAAAAACCAAGAACAGTTAATAGAGAAATCAAGTAAAAGGGCTTTGACTGCATGTAACAACTCAGTTGCTTTCCCAAGAGGAAAAGGAAGAATTTAAAAAACCTTCCAGAACTTAAATATTTAAATGTTTGCCTTTCAAATACAAAGAGGACTGGATACACGAGTTGGTTTTCATCCAGAAGTTTCCTTTACACATGAGAAAGCAGGACTAGGTTCTCTTGCATGCATCTTTTTTATCATCTTGTTAAGTAACCCAGCTTGTGTCCTTCAAACAAAGAACTTTCCAGCCGTTCAACTCAGCATAGCTCTGCCTTAGTTTTGCTGCATTCTTTTTCATAGAGTGTTCAGATTCAATAGGCTGTTACTCAACACAGGAGTTAGTAGCCTGTCTCCAACAGCAATGAGTAGCACAGGCTACTGTATCCCTGTCTAAGCCGCCACTAATTTGCCCAAGACTTTGTGCATGGCTGCTACCACTGTCTTTTTGGAGAATAGTTTTTAATAGCTGCTGCACATTTTTGTTTGGTTTGGAGTAATTTGGGGGAGGGTGGAGTTGGGGGTCCCCCCAAAAAGTTAGCATCACTGACATACAATATTTGCTTTTGTCCTTGTAGGGTTTTACTTATGCTGTTTAAACTTCTTAGACTTGGAATTGCCCTTATTTGTCCATAAAACAGCAACAGTCTGCTGCAGAGATGTTGCTATAACTGTCCTAGTAATAGATTTCAGTCTGTAGCCACCTTTTTTCAGAGAATGTACCTTTTTTCCATTAAAAAGGCCAGGTCTGTTCCCAAAAAAGTTAAGACTCATAAATGCTGTTTGTTAAGACATTGCTTTAGGGACATTTCCTTTACACAATATTTTTTTAATAGAATGATTTTAATGTAAGCATCTTGCATTCATCTTTCTATTTAATGTATTATTTTTTTTCTTGAATTTTCCTGTATCGGCACTGCAGCTTTGGATGCCTCTCTGGCCAGCAGGGCCAAGAGTTTAAAAAAGTTTTTCTCCAACTAGGAAGTGCAAATGAGTCTTTTTTTCCATAGTTCACTGAACAATTTCCAGATAGGAATAATTTCAAGGTGCTTGATCCGTGTTTGAAAGATCAACTTTCTCTCAAGGTTCAGGTCAAAGCGTTAAGGGTTTGTATCCCATTATTAATCCATTTGGTCCTGCTTGCCCGTTTCTTTTTCGCTTTTGCAATGTATTGCTGAGGACTCCTGAATATCAGTTTTGTTGTTGCCTGTTCATCCTCCCCAACAGAAGCTTTGCAGACTGTGTTTTTAAAATAAATATTTAGATTTTCATACGTCTGTAACATGAGGGTCTAAATGACTTTTTGCTATTTTCTCACAGGCTCAGCTCTGTTTATTTTCACAGGGGGTGATGGGAATGAGAGATGCACATCCCTGTGTTATTGTACTGCTCATGTTTGTTTTCACTGCAAATGTGAGGACTGTTATTTAGGATAAGTCAGCTGTGTGCTGCTGCTGAACAAGTCAGGAATAGCTCTGTGAAAGGTTTTGCTGTTCCGTGTATATTTAGGCAAGAGAATGTCCTTTTCCACTTTGAAAAACTTCACACAATTTTACGTGTCGTTGTGTGTATAGAATTGTTTTCAATAGCAAAATAAAGTATTTTTTATAGTTTATGTAGATTATTGTGCCTAATGAGACAAATACATATTGAACTATGTCTGTGTTACTTGTGCACATTCATATACATGTGTATCTATAAAACGGTGCCATGTCATGTCACTGGAAACATACTTCCCTCTTACCAAGGTCCTTTCCGTCTTCTCAATCTGTGTTTCCTTCATGTACCATCATTTTCATTTCCTAGCTGATGTTCTTAATGCAGTCGACACTGGGTTCTCATTGCTTCATGGGAAAAGAGAGAAGGGTAATTGGCCAAGCACCAGAAGTTTTGGATCATATTTAGCACATGGACCTTGGTTGCAAGCAAATATTCAAATATTGGAAAATTCTTTGAGTTAGATGCAGATGTATCAGCCAGTAAAGCATCTGACAGGTTGCCTGCAATGCTGAAGTAGTCCTTATCCCTTTCTGCAGGGAAGGCATCTCTGGACTCAACTGACTAACTTGGCTTTTGGAGTTCTCATGTTGGGATAGCACAGTGAAAATCTGTAACCTGCAGCACCTTTTTGCCTTAAATATCCACAAGGAAAATAGTCATCTAGTTGGAGGGATGTTTCTGCCTGGCTTTCCTCTACCTAAAAACGTGCTTTATATTTTGTCAAGGCCAGATTGGATCTAGTGGGAGGTGTCCCTGCCCATGGCAGGGGGTTGGAACTAGATGATCTTTTCCAAGACAAACCATTCTATGATTTAGTGTTTCCTATTTTATTTTGGGTTTTAGGGTGTCCTCCTAAAACTCAGGAGTGACATTTTGTTGTTTGGGGGTGTAGATATATATGTATACTTCGGGAAAATACTTTAGATACAAACTTTTTGTGAAAAGCATTGTGGAAAGAGTTCCCTTAACCATATGAAGGGCACCTGAAAACTATTACTGGGTAACCTTATACATGCTAATAATGACCCACATAAAAAGTCAAAGATGAAGTCTGATTTCAGAACTGAAGAGCAGGAGATGTTCAGAAATAGGCATTGGTTTGTTTCTTTTTCCTCTCTACATTTTGTGACAGGAGGTCTTGTCATGTCATTGCTTGCAATAGCTTGAGGACATGGCTAGATAACCAAGGACATCCTTCCATGCATTTTTGGTGTCAGGAATACTTTCAGGTGACAAGATATATTTCCTAAAGCATCCTTGGAAAGACTCAGTTAATGAATCAGATGTTTCAAGAAAAAAATCAAATCTAATAAGTTTTTTTATTTCAAACGTGTCAAAATGTGTTTTCCATTTATCATAAGGTCCAAGCTTTTCAAAGGACCTTAACTCCTTGGGATCCAGGAGGTGTTCTTGCTGTATTCTGGATGTAGGATTGCACATTTTACAGAATAAATGAGAATTCTGAACTAGAAAAAACAATACCAAGCTTAGCTCTTTTGTTAGAGTATGTCTGACGTGATTACAATAGCCAGGACAGTCTGAGACAGCTGTCCTGGCTATTGCAATCATGGTATCTTAAGAAGTGGATGTAATAGCTGAGTGAGAAGCCACCTCCAGGAAATTGCCTCCTGATGTGCCAGGTCACAGTATTACTCGTATGTCTCTGTTTTCTGAAGTATTTGGTAGCAGCTACTGCTGAGCATGGTTTATAGCCTAAAACTGCATAATTCCATAGCGTGCTGCTGTAATAATTGTACAGGAAAGGGCTGATGTTTGCTAAAATCCTGAAATTGGTCCCTTACATTTGGCATTTCTGATTTTCCACAAATAAATAGTTTCTGGTAATTTGTTTGCAAGCATTTTCACAACTCATGCTCTATGCATTTGACCTTTTCTCATCAGTGTTTTTTCTCTGTATCATTTACACAACAAACGATGCAGTGCACTCGGTGGTCCATTTAAATACCCGCAGAAATGTTCTTGTCTGGGGAGGAGAGAACAAACTACTTCTGTATGGTTTGACTTTCAGGCTCACCTCGTGGCAGCATTTGAGCAGAGCCTGGGGAACATGACGATCAGACTGCAGAGCCTGACAATGACAGCGGAACAAAAGGCAAGCTTGAAAAGGATTTGGGGAAGTCTTAACTTCTGTTTCCAGCATCACTGCTCATGCTCCTTCTATGGTTGTGGGGGTTTTGTGCCATTTGCCTTCATGTCCTCAATTGTGGTAACAGAGTAAAATGGAATCAAAATTTTGTATAGAATCCTCATTTTCTGTACTGGGACGTTGTAGCAAGTGAGCAGGTTATTCCTGTAAGTTGTTGGTTTGGACACACATCTTCATTATTGCATATTTTTGCAATGAATTTCTTCCCAGTGCATCCACACATGTGCATGTTAAAGAGAAATGCTGAGAAAAATCCTTGCAAGACAGGCAACACTGGGGTTTTGGACACGATTAAGTAGTGTGTATTCAAGCATACACAATTCAATATACACAATATTTCTGTATGCCAGAGCTTCTATATTCTTTGTATCATAATAACCAGGCTGGTTTGCAGCCTATTGAGCATGTGCTTCCGTAGGCATATCAAACCTCATTTTCATCTCCTTGTACATATATTGCATAAATTCTCTATCAGCCCCGATTGAAATGTGGCTTCTTTGGAGCAGTTACCTTCATACCATCTGCATTTTCCAACGTGGCTTTTTTTTCTTTTTTTTCTTTTTTTTTTCCACTTGTTCAAGGACTCGGAGCTGAATGAGTTGAGGAAGACAATTGAACTACTGAAGAAGCAAAATGCTGCTGCCCAGGCTGCCATCAACGGAGTCATCAACACACCTGAGCTCAGCTGCAAAGGTGAGCAGCAAAGCACCACCTATAGCAACTGTGCAGTGCTCATGAGACTTTAATCCTCTCAGGAGTAACTGATGTAATCATCAAGGATCAGCTTTGTCTCATAAGCATGCTCTAGTTAACTTGTTTGGGATCATGTGGGATTTGAAATAGGTATCTGTGTAAACTGTGATAAATTGTACAGAAATAAATGGAGAGGTAAAACGAGAAGGTGTTTTAACAAAGCTTTTCCACCTTCAGTGTGGAAAATTCACTGAATTTACCAGAATCATTTAGTAATTCACACACCTAGATGCTGATGTGAAGCAGCAGGGAGCAAAATCCCCATTTCATTGCTGTCAGACACTTGGTTTATTTTCTTCAGTGTTTTCAGCAATCTCCAGTATAAAGTCTAAATACAGTCCTGTCTTATCACACATCTCATATTTATCCCAGTAATTTACATGGGGATGAATTCCTGAAGGAAGAGTTTGTGGGGTCTGGGTCTGAGATTTTAATCTCTTCACAAGAAACAATGATTACCATATCCTGGGCTGCATCAAAAGAAGCGTGACCAGCAGGTCAAAGGAGGTGATCCTGCCCCTCTACTCTGCTCTCATGAGACCCCACTTGCAGCACTGTGTGCAGTTCTGGTGTCCTCAACATAAGAAGGACATGGAGCTGCTGGAGCAAGTCCAGAGGAGGCCACAAGGATGATCAGGGGCTGAAGCATCTCCCGTATGAAGAAAGGTTATATGGGAACCAGGCTGAGAAAGTTGGGGCTGTTCAGCCTGAAGAAGAGAAGCTGTGTGGAGACCTCAGAGCAGCCTTCCAGTATCTGAAGGGGGCCTACAAGGATGCTGGAGAGGAGTCATCAGGGTCTGTAGCGATAGGACAAGTGATGAAGGGTTTAAACTTAAACAGGGGAAGTTGAGGTTAGATATAAGGAAGAAGTCCTTCCTTGTGAGGGTGGTGAGGCACTTGAACAGGTTGCCCAAAGACATGGTAAACGCTCCCTCCGTGGCAGTGTTCAAGGCCAGGTTGGGTGTGGCTTGGAGCAACCTGGTTTAGTGGAAGGTGTCCCTGCCTGGGGCAGAGGGTTGGAAGTGGATGATATTAAGGTCCTTTCCAACCCAAACCATTCTATCGTTCTATGATTAGCAGCGCTGCTTTGAATTACACAGTGCATCCACTGGGGTAAGTGATTGTCAAGATGTCTGTTTCCCTAAATGTTTCTTTTAGATTCCGTAATTTAACACCAAATAGCAAATTTTGACAGTGCCTCCATTCATATGCAGGACCTGGAGCTGCTCAACCCACAGACCTGCGGATCCGCAGGCAGCACTCTTCGGATAGCGTCTCCAGTATTAACAGTGCTACCAGTCACTCCAGTGTGGGGAGCAACATTGAGAGTGATTCAAAGAAAAAGAAGAGGAAGAACTGGGTGAGTGTATTTTAGCAGATCGCGTGAGGTTTATATAAAACTGTCAGAACATGCCCGGTGAAATTGAGCTGCTCAGCTCCTCCTTCCTCCCCTGCTGCAGCAGGTCAGCACAAGGACTATGCACTGCTTAAATCCTGTGTAAATTCTTTTGAAGGCTTAATTGAATCCTAAGTGATGTATATGCTTGTGTCGACGCTGCGTAGGATTGAGTTCTGGCTTCTACAGCTAAAAGGCCAGTCTTAAATTAGAAATAGCTGTTAAAGATCAATTCTGGCTTAAAGTAATGTGGTGTCCAACCTCCTAGGGAAAAACTGACGTCTGTCGTTAAAGTAGAAACAACTCTACAATGAGAGATTATTCTTACTTCTTTTTTTCTTTGGCTTGCTTTTAAGTGAACACTTAAATGTGTTTAACACTTGATGTTAAACACTTTAAGAACTCTGTTTTGAGCATTACCATGAAGCTCTACAATGAAAAAATACCAGCCTTGAACAATTTTGCTTACCTGTCATTTCCCATTTTTCCTTCTTTGCACATCATGTACTGTGTACAAGGTACCCTGTACTGGAGGAAAGGTACATTATATTAAACTCCATTTTCAATTAGACCATAATTGCCTTAGAGCCCTAGTCTGATTGTAGTCTGGACAAAAGTCCTTAGATCCTTTATTGTAGCCAGTAAAGCAATCCATCCCTTCCTTCCTACTGAATTTAAATCTTCCTGGATCTTTTGGATGTACAGTTAAATCTGTATAAATACAAAATGTGGTTAGAGCTGGTAAAAGCTTGATTTGTATTTGCACAGTATCCTCTCAGAAATGCTTGTGAAATTCCTGAACTATAAGAAACAACATTCTGAGCAGGTTCTTGTTTTTATTTCTCTCTTGTCCCAGTGGTTTAATTTTGGTATCTTTCCAGGTCCTTCATAACAGCAGTATTTCCATTCTGCCCCTTAAATTATCGTTTGAATGGAAACAGTGTCATCTCCAAATCTTTCTTGTGCTGGGTTATACATTAGTTATAGACAAATTAAATTGCTGTAACTTAAATTGCTAGCAATTCTGAATTGCTGACACAAACCATTCATAATCATTAAGCCTTAGTTAAGACAAACACTAAATTTTTGCTTTAGCTTCAATTCTTTGCTTTTGGAACCTAGTAGTTATTATCCTGCATCAACATTTATCATTCGGCAGATGACTATTTTTAAAGAAGGTTAAGAAAACATCTCCTTATTAAAAAAATAAATAAAGTTTTCAGGAAGCAGGAAAAACAGGACAGTCTTTTTGTGTTGTTATAAAAGATGAGTGCATCATTGCTGTGAAATGAAGATTGGAAATTCAGTCAGTAATTTACCGAGAAAAATGTGTAAGTTGAGTCTGATCGCCCATTGTTGTCTATTTCACAAATACTGAGGAAGTTCTCGGCCAAGATCTTTTTGTTATCTGTGAAAACAACACAGCTGTACATTCAGAGCTGAAACACCAGATTTTCAACATTTCTTACTGTAGGAGTCTTTTAGTCTAAAATTAACTTTCAGCTCATACTAAGCCAGCCTGTTCACAACATGTAATTTGTGATAGCATTAAATGGTGTTCATAGAATATCCTGAGTTGAAAGGGACCCATGAGGATCATCAAGTCCAAACCCTGACTCCACACAAAGCAAACTAAAAATTAAACCATGTATCTAAGACCATTGTCCAAATGCTTCTTGAGCAACTAACTGTTGAACTGAAACTTCGGGATAACATCAGTTTAATCACATGAATATTCATTCTTTTTGTTGTTTGGAAATGGCAGTCACATGAAAAAAGGTTATTTTGGTTACAGGTAGGTGAAATACCTGTTCCTGCAATGAAAAACACAGTATTAACTTGGCTGTCAACCAAAACATTCTGTCTGAGCTAAGGAGAAAATAAGATTTTAAGAGATTTGGGTCTGGTGTTTCCCCCAAGTAACACAAAAAATGACCATATGTCTTTTGAAACATCTGGTTTTGGATAATAGAGTTCCAGTTTTAAAGTAACTGTTGGTCTTTGTTGATTATTGATCATGTTTGTCTTAGAAAGCCGAAGCTTTCCTGGCTTTCCTGTTAAAACATGTCTTTTTTTCCTTCCCCCACTTCCTTTTGCTTGCGCTGCTTCTGGCAGGTCAATGAGGTAAGGAAGACCTACTTTACACTATGAGATACAAAGCTAACCCATCCGTTTACATCACTAACCATTTCAGCATCATGAACCTTGGCTGAGCCACATCACGTTGTAGCTGCAAGTTGTTAGAACATCGCCATCAAGCTTGTTGCACTGAACAAAATTTGCTATGAAATAGTTACAAATAGGAAGCATTGATATCCACTCCTATTGACATTATTAATCTCATAGTCAAGGAAAAGAGGCTTTTTTATTCTTTTTTACCTGTATTAAAATATACATGAATATGGCTTTTACCAGTTGGAGTATTTGCATGTTAGAGTTCTCGTTCTGTGGCTTTTTTTTGCCTGGTTCCCTTCTTAATGATGTGCCTACTGTTGTGTTTTTGGGGTTTTTTCAGTTACGCAGCTCCTTCAAGCAAGCTTTTGGTAAAAAGAAATCTCCCAAGTCAGCATCTTCTCATTCAGATATTGAGGAGATGACTGATTCTTCGTTACCTTCTTCACCAAAGCTGCCACACCATAACTCCACTGTTTCAACATCATTGCTGAGAGCTTCCCATTCCAATTCTCTGTAAGTGATTTAAGTTCTAAACAGCAAATGCTATGGAAGGCATCTTGCTGCACTGGTAGAGGAAAAGAGAAATACCGTGCTTTGAGGAGATCCAATGTTTTCCATGCTAGCTTGAAAAAACATCTCTAGGCTGCTTTACAGAAACAAGCAGAGGCAAAATGTACCCAACACCATCCTGTCCCCTTTGATTCCTCTGTCTAAGAACCTGCACATCTCTACAAGCACTATGAGAGTCTGACAGCTGTTCATCATGAGGCCATAGCAGGAGATGCAGTGGGCTAGACTGCTGTAGATCAGGGCTGGTCTGTTGCCATGATAAGTCTTTCTCCCAGGCATCATAGAATCATAGAATAGTTAGGGTTGGAAAGGACCTTAAGATCATCTAGTTCCAACCCCCCTGCCATGAGCAGGGACACCACACACTGAACTATGTTGCCCAAGGCTCTGTCCAACCTGGCCTTGAACACCGCCAGGGTTGGAGCATTCACAACTTCCTTGGGCAACCTATTCCAGTGCCTCACCACCCTCACTGTGAAGAACTTCTTCCTTATATCTAATCTAAACTTCCCCTGTTTAAGTTTGAAGCCATTACCCCTTGTCCTACCACTACAGTCCCTAATGAAGAGTCCCTCCCCAGCATCCTTATAGGGCCCCTTCAGATACTGGAAGCTGCTATGAGGTCTCCATGCAGCCCTCTCTTCCCCAGGCTGAACAGCCCCAACTTTCTCAGCCTGTCTTCATACGGGAGGTGCTCCAGCCCTCTTATCATCCTCTTGGCCCTCCTCTGGACTTGCTCCAGCAGCTCCATGTCCTTCTTATGTTGAGGACACCAGAACTGTACACATTACTCCAAGTGAGGTCTCACAAGAGCAGAGTAGAGGGGCAGGATCACCTCCTTCGACCTGATGGCCACGCTTCTTTTGATGCAGCCCAGGATACGGTTGTTTCTGGGCTGCAAGCGCACACTGAAGCTGGCTCGTGTCAAGCTTCTCATCAACCAACACCCCCAAGTCCTTCTCCGCAGGGCTGCTTTGAATCTCTTCTCTGCCCAGCCTGTAGCTGTGCCTGGGGGTACTGTGTTTTGCTAAATGGGGTGAAATCCTTAACCCTGTCATACTAGCAAAAGAAGGAGCAAAGATCAGACTTACATCTACTGCCTATTTTGAATGTTCTGTAGTCAAAGGAGGTTACAGGCAGAGAATAGAATAGCTGAATTTTGTATTCAGGGAATTAAAGATACGTAAGTTGACTCCCAGCCTAATACCTTTTCATTAGTGTCCAGGAAGCCAAAAATCATTGCATCATTACTGTAGCATGATTTATATTTCTTTGGGATGCTATCCCAGCAGAACATACTGGGTATGAAGATTATTTATAAGCAGGGTGACCTTCAAGGTCAGAATTAATTGGATCTCTTGCTGTTAATCAAACAAGCCACGCCAAGTCTGAGATTTTGTTTTCTCTGTTGGCTAAAGACAGCTAATCTGCCATGATGAGTTCCCAATTAAGTTGACAAATTCAGATAAAGGTAAGGATTTACTGGAAATCAAACAGGATAGTTAATGATACAGCTGAACTCATCTGCCAGCTTATGCCTGATGAATGATGATGATCCACTCCTTTTTCCTTCTGTACCTACCCAAGCCACCTTGCCTGCTCCTTCCCTTGCACTGGCTCTGCTAGTTCCCAGAAAACTCCACTGAGCTGATGCAACATGCTAATTATGTGAAAAATACTTCGACAGAAACAGGGGGTTTTCCTCCAGGTTGCTGGGTTGGCTCAGCTCAGGGCTCTGATCAGACTGTGATGAGTGCCAGAGCCAGCATAGGCATGGAAGCATGACAGCAGCAATGGCCAGGAGCAGGCTGGGGAAGAAACAAATGGGCTCCTTTGGGTGGTAGCAAGCTATTGTATAGGCTTATCTGTATGACCAAAACATACCCTTCTGCTTGGGTTTGTGTGAGAATGAGAGGTAGACTTTAAAGGCAGAACTTCTGCTCTGCTGCTTAACTCATTTTATGTTCATGGGAAGGTCACATGCAATCTTGAGGCTTCATTTTGACCACGTGTGAAATAAAGTTAATTAATTGCCTTACCACGCTGGTTTGTGTCTGAACTCACATTTTAGAATGTGCTTGGGTAACTCCGTAAAACAGATTTTATGTTAATTCTATCAGTAGCTTCGTCACTTGAGTAGGATAAATAAATACAGAAAGTTGTAAGAGGTAGTATTGTGAAACATGTAATTACCAAGCAGCCTTACGATCTTGATGATGTCATGCAAAGTTTCAAGCCTGATTTCAAATCAAATGCGTTTGAGTAACTACCCAGACTTGATGTTTTTCCCATCGCTTGTTTTCACATAAAGAGGTGAAAACAATAGCAATCGTTTCCAGCCATATAATAGTGATGAAATTTTAGTAGCTGAAGCTAATCCCCCATGAATTATTTTAGAAGCTTCTCCAGTGTCTCAAGCCTAATTGAGTGAGTTTCTGGTGACGGCAGCAAATTGTGCATTAGAACTCTAAGGCCAAAAACTTGTCAGATGCTGATCCCATCTATCCTCAGTCAAAATGCTATGTTTTATGTCTCTTTGTGAGACAAAAAGAGATAAATCAGTAAACTCAGGGAAGAATGGAATAAAAGTAAAACTTGTGTATTTTGGCTTATTGGCTTTTTGATGGGGAAACATCTCATTAACCTGATTTAGGGAGACACATTTTAGCTGAAATCTCCTTCAAAGCATGCAGCTGTGTAGTTGATCTTTATGTAGATAAACTTATGAATGTGTTAAAATGTTACTCACCCAGAATCTTTTTTTTTTTATTGGGGAGGAGGAGGGAATTAAAACGCCACCAAAAATGTTTAAGCATGAGTGCTTTGAAGTGAGCAGGAATTTATCATGCTTGAATAGGTGTAGAGTTCCAAAGCCCTCCAGAACAGTTCAGGGAAACCCAGCTGTGCACACCTGGTGAGCTTTAAATCTGTCTGTAAACTCATCAATCTCCAACCAACTGCTCTTACTGCCTGCACCCCCTTAATTTATTTAGATTTTGGCTTCAGAAGTTTTCCTTTATGGCAACTACCATGAAAAAAAAATGAAGACTATCCGATAGTAGGTGATTTCCACAATTCAGTTTCAGGATTCAAGACAAATGATGCTCAGACATATTTATTTCACTAGTTTCTAATTTTTCCATGACATATTTAATAGCTGACTTATGTATCACTAGTCAGATAAGCCCAAACTGTTGCCTGCTTCCTGCAGAATAAAAGGGTTTATTCCTCCTTTACTAATAAATGCTGGAGAAGCACCATCTGAAAAGTAGCAAATGGTTCAATGAACAAAATGGTTCAAGAACAAAAGATCAATGCCTGTTTTTCCATCTTCTCCAGTATTTCTGAATGCACTGACAGTGAGGCTGAAACAGTTATGCAGTTAAGAAATGAGCTGAGAGATAAGGAGATGAAGTTGACTGACATTCGGCTAGAAGCCCTTAGCTCTGCTCATCAGCTTGACCAGCTTCGTGAGGCAATGAACAGAATGCAGGTAAGAAGTAACCACCCCAAATGTTGCAGTCTGTGTTGATGTGTTAAAGATTGGCCAACCTCCCCCACAGTAAAGATCTGGAAGAAGGTAAATTTAAGTTTTTGAATGCTTACTTAGAGTTATGTTTAGCTTGCAAGTGTTAAGCCTTCATTAAGAGTCAGCTTGAACACACGAATTCTGCTGCCTTCAACTACTGTTTCAACCCTGAAAACATATGGGAAGATCATTTTGACTGTCAGCAGCTCTTAAAATGTTCCCATGCTCTCTGCCTTAATATAGCTGCATTTCAGTGTTTAGTGAATTCCCACATTTATGTTTTCTAGGATACGTTGAAAAGTTTCATGGAAGGGATATTGTAATAATTAAAATGATTAATTTATTAAACCAAAACATGAAAATTTGAACCATTCTTTCTTCTGAAGTTACTTATGTTGCTGTCCTTTAAGTGTGTTTTCACTGTGCCTTCTAACTCCTGACTTTGTCTTTTCAAGAGTGAGATTGAAAAACTAAAAGCAGAAAATGATCGGCTGAAATCTGAAAACCACGGCAGCTGTAGCAGGGCTCAGTCTCAGGTTTCCATTTCATCCTCTCCGAGACATTCAGTGGGTATCTCTCAACACAGTTTGAACCTCACGGAGTCAACCAGTCTCGGTGAGTTTAATGAGAAGGGTGGTGGGCAGGTTTTATCCTGCACTCGGAAGATTTGGTTTGGTTAGCCATGGAAAAATGAAAGCATGAAAATTATTACCAGTTGAGGTGTGGAAATATGTCAGGAGCTGGCACAAAGCCTCCTTCTGAAACGTTGTCGTAGGTCTGCTACACCCTAGGTTGGAGTTGTCCAATTATGACCTCAGCTACGAAGAGTCATGTTTGAAGCCATTTAATAGTGCTTATTTCCCAGGGGATATATCATAGGAAGGAAAGTACAGAGTAGCTAATAATTTTCAGTGCCCTTCACTTTTTAAGAGTGATACTGATATTTGGTAGGGAAGTCAGTAAACCCATTCTTATGTTTTAGCTTGGGGCATGTGAAGCCCAGATGCGTTGTGTTTGACTACAATAAACGTGTTGGAATCAACCAGAATAGTCTTCATTGTTACTAAGATACAGCTGTGAAGCCATTGATGTTCTCTATTCACAGACATGCTGTTAGATGACACTGGAGATGGCTCTAGCCGGAAAGAAGGAGGCAGGCACGTCAAAATAGTTGTCAATTTTCAGGATGAAATGAAATGGAAGGAGGTGAGTTGTGTTTCATGCCTAGCTTTAAAATGTAAGTGACTGTGGAATGGGCCAGGGAATTCAAATTTATTGGTGTGTCACTAGTGATAGACAAGGCACTCAGTTCCCTGCCGCTTCCATGGAACTGCTGAGAGCCAGCACTGTCAGTTCAGGTTGTCTCATGGACTCATCTACAGTAGCTCTGAACTAATAATGAAAATGGTCCAGTGTGTCAACAGAAGATGCACTGAAATGCTGGAAGCACCAATATTCTGGAAGAACTTCATGGATCCAAACTAGGACATCTGTATTTTATCATTCTAGTTCAGGTTTTCCTCTGGTACAGCTATCCCATTTTGAATGACGTCTTTCAGACATTCTCCATTTGCAAGTAATTGAAAGAAAGAATCCTAAACACCTGTAAAAGAGTATTTAAGAAATAATTTTGTGTCTTTTGTAAGGGGACACACACACAAAGAAATGTGACTAGTCAGAAATAAACTTGACTCAGCAGATTTTGTATTAATAATTGCAGCCTTGGGTAAGCAAATTTACAGTAAAACTATAATGCTGTCTCTCTATATAACTATTTATACATATAACCATGTATAATTTTTGTATATATGTGTAGATTTCTATGTCCGTGGCAGCATTTCTGGAAGTAAGTGGGGTAAACCTTGCAAAAGCAATATAGCTGATTGTGAAGTCATGGGAAAATTAGCATACCATGAACTTTCCTGCCTAGAATTCTCTTAAGAGTCTTTCTGTCTTCTTGAATTGTTCATAGATTGGTAAATAAATACCTTTTACTTATCATCAGTACTGAATAAGTATCCTTTAAATTTGTGACTTCAACACTGTAGGAGATGTTTAGAAGAAAAGAAGGATTTCATATAGCGTTTAGAATTCACCATAGAGAGTGGTAAAGATGCACCACAATAAAAAAGAAAAGCTATTCTAATAATATTAAACAGACTTGTCTGATACAGTTAGGATTTATTTCTTAACTTCACATTTCTGTGCATTTAGGATTTGAGGCCTCGCACCTTCCTCATAGGCTGCATTGGAGTCAGTGGCAAGACCAAATGGGATGTTCTGGATGGGGTTGTACGACGCTTGTTTAAGGTTAGAGAGTACAATTTGCTGAGTGTCTGAATTCTCCTATTAGATTCTGACGGTGCCAAGCAATATTGAACTTGCTGTGATGATGGCTATTCTAGCATAGAGCGAAGTTGGCCTTCAGTGCTGCCTAACTTTCTGTGTCCCTTTTTCACCCTAGGAGTATATCATTCATGTGGATCCTATGAGCCAGCTGGGGCTGAATTCAGACAGTGTTCTGGGCTACAGCATCGGAGAAATCAAACGCACTAACACTGCAGAGACACCTGAGCTGCTGCCCTGTGGTTATCTAGTTGGAGAAAACAACACTATTTCAGTTACCATCAAAGGTAATTGCACTTGACCTGCCTATTGTAGCTCTCATTAATTACAGTTTTATCAAAGATTGCTGTGTCAAGAAACTTTTGGAGGAGTAGAAACTTTTTCTTGTGTTTATTTTTTCCATCCCTGCCTTTTATTTACTGCCTTTTATTTTATTTTCATTTAATGAAGACAGCACTTAGAGTACGCAAAGTCTATAAATTCAGCCAATTTTCAACCTGTGACAGTAGGAAAAATTACACACACAGCAGTTTTCTCCACATATCTTGAACTCATGCCTGGAGTTGTCCTAGAGAAGATCTCATACCACAAGGGATATGAGGTAGAGTTGTTTGAGCAGCAAAGTACCTTCCAAATGAATAAAGCCTCAGAATTTCATTACCTCTTTGTGAGAGCTGTAGGTGTTACTTCCTTCATGCAGAGTAGAAAAACATTTGGATTTAACTTGCTTGATTGGTCTTGCTGAAGAATCCTTCCTTAGGCACCAATAAGGAGGGATCCCAGAATTCTCACGATACCTTAAAATCTGGATTATTTTCAAAATGTATGGTTTTCAGAATTCTTATTACATCATACTGCTAAGAATTTAATTCTTATATTTCTCATATAATTTCTCATCTGGTTTCTCAGGGAACCCTTTTTATATGAAAACTAAACGATGAAACTAGGTTTGAGGGGAAAAACCCTCAACCTGCTGCATTTTGTTACACCAGTGAAATCTCAAACGTAGGTCTGCATACAGATGAGTGTTTGAGAGCACTGCCAAACACTCTGCAGCTCAACTTTGAAAGCTGGCTGAGGGTAATTTGATTTTTTAATATTAGTGTAAAAAATCAGTTACCATGGGTAGCAAATCGGTGGGCAGGAAGACAAAATAAGCCATGAAATACCTCAATTTACTGAGGCCTGATGTGAACCCAGGGTATTCTGCTTACTTGGAATACACTGTCCAATAGTAAAACCCAAGTGAAATATTGCTTAAGGTCTAGCCATATCTGTAAAGCTGCAATCTGATTTTATATTTAACTTGCATTGGCTTGACTTGTACTTTGAAGTACAAGTGATAGCAGTTTTCAGTAAAACAGAAATGTATTTAATCAATTTATGAAAAATCACTTACATATACCTGTGAGATACAAAGCTGCCTGTATAAATGCTTAATATACCAAGTAACCATTGAGGTGCAAACATTTCTGTGTGTTATCTGCCAATTTCCCTTCCTGCTGTTTATTTTGAAGCACAGTGTGTTTTTCCTGAGCCAATTCTGCCTAAAGTGACTGCTGACATCGCATAAATGCTTATCAGTAGGAGTTTTATGTTAGAAGAGATAACTATCAGCATACAGAAAAGGAGTTTTAATTACAAGCATTTGGGAAAGCAGGGGGAGTTGATGATAGCTGGGTTTTTTGTCTAGTGATTCAAAAGTAAACAGGTAAATTCTGGATGAATTCATACCGTACAAGGCAAAGTACTGTAAAATGGATGGTTTGTGTGTGATATGTGTGGCCTGGAATCATTTAGTATGGCAGCTTTCATATGGCCTTAGACACCCTAGAACAGAAAGCTGAAGGAGGACGCAGGCTAAGCCCACAGGTCACTTCTGCCTTTATTTTTGCAGCTTTATATGTGCTCCTCTCAACGTGAGGGATACCAGAGTTGGGAAGGGATTTATCTCTGAAGTGAAAAACAGCTTGGTCAAGTCAGATCTAAATCTGCTGTTTCTAAGCGTGATTTTGGGGGTTTCTGCTACTATTTGCAACATACAATGTTGGTACAGTCACAGAATCACATTTTCCAGTTCTCTGGTTTGACTACCTATTTATTTCATAGAATTATAGAATGGTTTGGTTGGAAGGTACCTTAAAGCTCATCCAGTTCCAACCCTGCCATGGGAAGAACACCTTCCGCTCGACCAGGTTGCTCCAAGCCCCATCCAACCTGACCTTGAACACTGCCAGGGATGGAGCAGATTTCAACTAATCTTGATTGCTTTCCATCATTATAACTACTTGGTTAAAAAAGAAAACAACTTTTAAAAACTGGGGCAATTTGGCTAAAAACAGTGAATCCTTCTAAATGAAGAATCTTTTCCTGTTGCAGGTATCTGCGAGAACAGTTTGGACGGTCTAGTGTTTGAATCACTGATCCCAAAGCCTATACTGCAGCGTTACGTCTCTCTCCTGATGGAACACAGACGAATTATCTTATCTGGTCCCAGTGGCACTGGTAAAACATACCTAGCAAACCGTCTGTCTGAGTATATGGTCCTTAGAGAGGGCAGGGAGTTGACTGATGGCATTATTGCAACCTTCAATGTGGACCATAAATCCAGTAAGGTGAGGACACAGAAATCATCCTTGCATGATTAATGAAAAACGAGAGCCTCCTCTGTCACTAATTCATCCAAATCTGATTTAAAACTTCTCTTTTTAAAGCATTATGTTAATCCTGATTGGAAAAATACTGAAGGTTCCAGAACTGCAGATTCACCTGATTATGGGTCTGAAATAGTAGGCTTCCAAGTGTATATCTAAACACCTAAAGGTGTCATGGTTTTTCAAGTGTTTAGGAGATTAAGAATTGCCCAGGAAGTTAAACACTGCGTAAAATTCCCAGAAACTTAAGCAATCCCTGTTGCATGTGGGCATTCTTCCAAACATCCTTAAATGCAACTCTAGGCTGTCAAGAGTTTCTGCAACTGCAAGTATCAGCAGTTGTAATCTGCATATGCTGGGTTTGGAGTGACTGTTGTCCAGACACATTCCTGCACTGGTAAGGCATGTCTCTGCTTTTTGATGTGTTGATGGGTTTGCTGAATATTCCTCCAGTGAATGTCTACATTAGAGAAAAAAACAAACTGTATATTTAATGGCCTTAGGCATATTTTCCTCTGGAGAAGAGGAATGGTTGAAACTGTGGTTGTAGGCGACTGGTAAAAATTGAGATGTGCTACGAAATAAATGCTTTTGTAGAGAGAGTTGAGCAAGTTCCTGAAAAGAAAGAAAAATACATTTCAGATCTCTGAGTGTCAGATTAGGACAGCATGAATGAAAAAACACATACCAAATTACAAAATTTTACCCCCCCGCCCCCCACTTAAGCCCTTATCTCACACATACTCTTTGAATCTTCAGCATAACTTAGAAAGGAGAAGTAAAACCATATTCTTTTGTTTTCTCATGGAAAATGTGTGCATTTGTAAGATGTCAGGCTCTTTTGCTTTAGATTTCATTACGAAGGTAGTAGCTTATTTATCCTAACCGGATTTTCAAGGAATATGAAGAAAACCTTTCCTTTTTCCTTTTTTCTTTTTTCTTTTTTCTTTTTTCTTTTTTCTTTTTTCTTTTTTCTTTTCTCTTTTCCCTTTTCCCTTTTCCCTTTTCCCTTTTCCCTTTTCCCTTTTCCCTTTTCCCTTTTCTTTATATATTCTCTGCAGGAACTCCGCCAGTACCTGTCCAACCTAGCAGACCAGTGTAACAGTGAAAACAACGCTGTGGATATGCCTCTTGTAATCATTTTGGATAATTTGCATCATGTTAGCTCCCTAGGAGAGATCTTTAACGGACTTCTAAACTGCAAGTACCACAAATGGTAATGAAATACTCTCAGAACACATTCCACGTTTCAGTAGTGCAGTAAGACCACTGCTGTTGCAAAATGTGATTACAAACCCAGTATCTAGATGAATTTGGTCAAGTGGACTGAGATGGGTGGACTGTCTGTATTATGGACAGCAATCCAGAGGTTTTATGCTTTATTAAATGATCAGTTCTTCTAAAATCAGTAATAAAATAGTAGTAAAGGGTTTGAGTAATATGTTTTGGGTAATATCTCAAAGCAGGATATTTCTCTAAAAAATGGGGCTTTAGTATTGAAGACCTACTGCATGATGTGAATTGAGATTTCTGTTCTGCTTTGAGAATTTGAAGATTTCGGAACTCAGATTCTCAGTAAATTATTTGGTTGCAATTAACATTAAAGACAATTAACAGAAGAGACTCGAGTAACCCTTTTTTGATTATTGTTTTTCAAAAGAAGTCTGATTTGCTTGATTTTTTTTGTTTTGTTTTTTTTAATAGTCCATATATTATTGGCACAATGAACCAAGCCACCTCCTCAACACCTAATCTCCAACTTCACCATAATTTCAGGTACGGTTTATTCATGTTTCTCATTTATGTTTGTGGGCTGGCAAAGGAGTAACGGCTACTGAGTCATCTGAAATTGCTCTTATCAGCTGAAATAGCAAACTGAGGGAGAAATACCATTCACTACTAGTTGCTGCCCTGACATGTGCAGCTTTGTTATGATGCTGTTACTGAAGTAACTGCAGTTCATAATACTTCCAGAGGATTGTTAAGATATTTGATCTTCTAACAGATTTTAAATAAGACAATATTTAGGCAAACCGAATGAGAAATAAGCTGAAACAATGCACAGTGCAAGTTGTTGCAGCTAGAGCTCATCATCCCAAACTAACGTTGGCTAAGAAACATATATGCCTGGGATAACCCATTTTGATCATGATAATAGTCTAGAAATGAGAGAAATGTAATCCAGAATAGTTAGATTCAGTAGCATGAAAGAGAACCAATGGACATCTCTGCTGTTCTGCCCTAGATGGGTGCTATGTGCTAACCACACTGAGCCAGTGAAAGGCTTTCTGGGCCGTTTCTTGAGAAGAAAACTGATTGAAACCGAGATCAGTGGCAGGATGAGAAATACTGAGCTGGTTAAAATTATTGACTGGATTCCCAAGGTCTGGCAACATCTGAACAAATTCTTGGAGGCTCACAGCTCCTCTGATGTTACTATTGGTAAGTGCTGTGTCTGTATGCCCAGGTATATGTGAATAGACGTATTTTATTTCCTTGTATACGGGGTATATCTGTGTACATTTCTTTGTTCTAGATCAGGTTAAAAAGGTTTCTTTAAAACCCTACTTTCAGATGGCAGTGTACTCTAAGGCAAATCATACAAAATCTTTTTAAACTTTTTTTTTTTTCTAAATAAAAGGAACATACTTCTTAGTCCTGGCTACAAACTGTGTTAGGAAATCTGGTTGTTTTCACCTTGAAGCCTGTAGTTTTTCAAGTTGATTCAGAGGATTTTTGGTCTCTCACTAAGAGCAATTCACCAGCTAGCTACTTACGTTCTCTCATCCTTGGCTTCTTTCTCCAGAGAACTGGAAGTAATTGTTTGATCCGGTTTTTGATGCATATCATGATTGGAATTTGGGTGTAATAATCTGAATTTTCCTCTCCAGGTCCACGGCTCTTCCTCTCCTGTCCGATAGATGTAGATGGTTCTAGAGTTTGGTTTACTGACTTGTGGAACTACTCCATCATCCCATACCTTCTGGAGGCAGTTAGAGAAGGGCTGCAGGTGAGCAGGCAAAAGTGGAAAATCATAGGTCTTGAATGGTATCTATTGAAAAGGCAACACAGCATCAGACAAAACTGAATAATGGCAACACTTTCTGTAGGTATAACTTTGCACACTGAATACCTGCATGTCTTTGAAAAGGTAACCTAAATTGTCATTAATTTCAGGCAGAATTATTCTCTTCAAATAATTTTGAAATATTCAGTGGAAGCACTAAAAGTCCAAATTAGATTTTCTGAGAAGTGTTCAGATGCCAAACTACTGACATTTTCAGTGGGAGGAGTTAGACACTGAAATATCTTTCAGTCATCTGTTCCAGAAGCACACCTTCAAATTCTTCTGTGCCTCTGAAAAATACTTGTGGTCATTAACTTAGTTATGCACAATTTTCCTTTGTAAATCAAACTTTCAACTGATAAGGAACAAAGCTGTATATGGAAAGAAATGTATTAATGAGTGACAGGATCAGTGTCTGTGATGGTTTGATTACTTCTCAGTCTACAGGATTCATTTATAATTCTTTCAGAGGCCATAGTGAAATCATCACTGGTTGCATGTACTTAGTAACTGGTTCTTACTCTAGCAGTTTGGATAGCTTTAAGCATTGCCATGCAATTCTTAGCATCTACAGAACTATAAAGCTTTCTGGATTCGGGAGGGTTCAACAGAGTATTCCTGTGGACTTGCCATGCAACTATGGAAAAAAAAGGGCTTTTTTATTCCTCGGTCCTCTTTTCGCAGAATACAGCACATAATTTAAAATACAGTTTTGATGATAGCATCATGAAATATCAATAAATCCTGGGCATTGCATGCATGAAAGCTAAACATGAGATCACACATACAGAAATGAAAAGGTGGATCACAGAGTCTAGAAGGTTGGAAAAGGGCCAAAGGTGGATAGAGAATGGGAAATCATGGCAATGCATGGGGAGCTTGTGTTTTGGTAAGAGGGCTAATGGCATAATTACATCTGATACAGGTAGGAAGAGAAGAAGGTACTTCTCCATGTAAAAAGATTTATTAGAAAGATAAAAATGTGGAAAAGGTTCAGGAAAGAGCAATACGTATCATTAAGATACAGGAAGCATTGTTCAGTGAAAGAGATGAGAAACTCAAACTATTCAGTTTATTCAAGAAGCAGCTAAAATTTTAGTTGATCTCTGGTCCTCTGCTTTAGTCCTGCGGGGGGAAAAAAGCCTTGTGGATGTTCGGAAAGTTTTGATGAGAAAAATCCACTTGTAAGTAAGACATGGCTTGTTATTGGTAAGAATAATTAACGGTTACAAAACTTTACTTGCAGAAATTGTAGGTTCTACATCACATAGGTCTCTGAAGTGTTTCTGAAACATGGAATACCTCCAAGTACAGGCTCCATGGAGAAAGAGTTGTGTTGCAGAATGGTTCCTTCATGTTTGTGAAGAATAGTTCTCTCCATTCTGCTATTGCTTAGGGCTCACCACTGCAGTGTTTTTCAGGATGCCTCACCATGAAGAGCTTTTACTAATGGCTTCTTACAGATCTGTGAAATACATGAGTTCTTCAACAAGCTTGGGTTAAAATTCGGGCAAACTGCTGTTGCCATGTGAAATCTGTCAAGTGCCTGTTGACCTCATTTTCTTTGGGATGATTGTTGTAGACTCTGAGACATGAGGAAAGTGATAGGTCCAACAGTGCAAAACACTGAGAGGAACTGTGTTAGAAGTAGAACAGAACTGTTACATAAAACTTCTTATAAAGGAAGTTAATGGGAGCCAGTAATCTTTTTCACCTAAATCAAGAGAAAGGAGCGCATGTGATTCTGTTTCCTCCTGAAATGGAGAAAACTGATACTGACAGTGGTGCTTGGGCTGCTTGTAGGTCTCACATTGCTGATCAGTAAGTGTGGGTGGAACACAAAAATAGATTAGTAACAGAACTATAGAACAAAAGTAATAAAACCATCTTTTTGCTTGCTAAAGCTATCATTTTGCCTGATATCTGCTTCTTTCCTTAGGTTATTTGAATGGCTTGCATTGCAGGTGTAAGGATTTCAGTTTCTCATGTTGTGCTTCAGATTCTTTATCTGCTTCAGTCCAATTTCCCCAAATTTCACTAATTCATTTCTATTTAAATAACTTCCCTTTTGTTTAGTTGATGGATAAGAATAAGGCTTCAGTATTTGAAGAGTGAACAGAGTTGTGCTGCTTAACAAGCTAATGCTACAAATGTGTGTTTCATTTTGGGCTATTTTCTGTCCTCCTTACACCCACAATGGCTCCTCTGAGAACACCTCTTCTCTCATGAAGTTGCATGCCAGAAAGGAAGGGTGAACTGCTGATTTTACTCTGATCCGAGTGAATCTAAATGGAACTAATTTTATATCTCTGTTTCTCAGTTAGGGAACTATTCTGGGTCAAAGACGAGCAAGCCAAATGGATCCTTAGAGTAATTGCTCCCATTGGAGCTGAGCTTTTTTATTCTTCAAAACAGGGATCTGAAAATTAGAGGGTTAGATAAAACCCAAGTTCCATCTGCTTGGTGTATCAATATGGAGTGCAGCGCCAGCAAAAAGAGGAACAAAGTCCCTGTAGCCTCCTGCCACCATCACTCATACTCCAGTCATTCCTCTTTGGTGCTTTGTGAAGCAACCTGTTTGATCCTTGCCCCCTTAATTGCTCCCTAGAAAATGTGCACATGAAGGGGATGGACAGAACTGGCTGCTGTGGAAGGGAGCAGTGAGTTTGTCAGTTTCTGGTCTGCTAAAGATACCTGATGATTTGATAAACTGAAATGGGAATTTTATTCACTAGCTAATTGTCATAAGTGAGCCAGGATCCACACAGACCTGCATAGCAAAGACCTGAAAAACATAAAATCCTCTTCACTTAGCAACTGACATGTGCTGTAAATTCAAAAGCAAAATTAAAATAGAAGATCTGGTTTACCACAGCTTGATGATGTTATTCTGGGAAAATAATACAGTGCAGCTGAAGGATGAAGAGTATTCGGGCTGTGAAAGAGGCTGTTAAAAATTGCTTAGCACCATCTGCTGGGCACTCTGCTTGGGCTGAG
The DNA here is from genome assembly GCF_000696875.1 of Nestor notabilis. NCBI lineage: Eukaryota > Metazoa > Chordata > Aves > Psittaciformes > Psittacidae > Nestor > Nestor notabilis. The sequence continues at coordinate 15,454 of NW_009931301.1, read as the reverse complement.
TGCTGCTTCAGAGTAAAGCAGAAGATGGTATTTAGAGCAATTTAAGACTTCAGGCATGCAAAAAATGAAACCACAAAAAAACCCAAGAAGAAATAGTGATGAGGAAAGTGAGATACTCTTAGGTCTGTCAGCAAGTTGATGAATTTCTTGGTAAGAGCTCCAGTTTTCCCCCTTGCGTGTTGTCATTCTAGTGACAAAATGCCAGTGACCAGCTGCAGTTGCTGAAGGATGTTTAGGCTGAAATTTATAAAGCAGAATTAAGCATTTTTAAAGACACTTGAAGCTGTATTTATGCTTTAGAGAGTCTTGTGGCATTAAAGTGAGTGTATTATCTAGTTAAGGCAGACTGAATATAACAAGGGGAGGAATATGTTGGGATTCAATAACACTGTTCAATACAGAAAAAGGTTTTGGAACAGAGCTTGCTTTCTTGAAATAGGAACATAATCACAGACAAATCCTGCTGTTGCTTTTTGTTGGTTGAGTGCAAAGGAATTCTGCTGACTTGAAAACCTTTTGCTGTGACATCCATCATTATTGCCTGATGACAGGTCTCACGTTTCCTCTTACACATTCCACTGAAGGCAGTTTCCCAATGACAGCAAATGCACATAAGGCAGCTGCTGGTGTGATCCAGATGTCAGTGTTGATGGCCTCTTTGTATATTGATTTCATTTAAATTAACTTTATTAAGTGATGTTGTTTTCAGGTCTCCCTTTCTTCCAACTGGTGCCAAGAGAAGGGCACTTCAGTCTCACAGGAGGTGGTCAGATGCCTCCAGATCAGTTGCCATTAAAAATTGCTTTGTATTTCATTAGGGTAACTTGTTCATCCCTGCTCACGAGTGTTTTCTGCATTCCAGGAATCATAGAATCACAGAGTGGTTTGGGTTGGAAGAGACCTTAAAGCTCATCCAGTTCCAGCCACCGGCCACGGGCAGGGACACCTTCCACTAGACCAGGTTGCTCCAAGCCCCGTCCAGCCTGGCCTTGAACACTGCCAGGGATGGGGCAGCCACAGCTTCTCTGGGCACCCTGTGCCAGCGCCTCAGCACCCTCACAGGGAAGAATCTCTTCCCAAGATCTAATCTAAATCTAACCTGTTCTAGTTTAAAGCCATTCTCCGTTGTTCTGTCACTACATGCCCTTGTAAAAAGTCCCTCTCCAGATTTCTTGTAGGCCTCCTTTAGGTATTGGAAGACTGTTACAAGGTCTTCCCTGAGCTTTCTCCAGGCATGTTAATTTTGGTTAGGAAGGAACTGAATTAAATGGTTGACTAATAGGAATGTTCTGTGTGGTTTTATGCTTTCCCAGTTGTATGGGAGGAGAGCACCCTGGGAGGATCCTGCCAAATGGGTGATGGACACCTACCCCTGGGCAGCCACCCCACAGCACCATGAGTGGCCTCCTCTGCTACAGCTGCGACCTGAAGATGTGGGCTTTGATGGCTACTCAATGTCACGTGAAGGCTCAACGAGCAAACAAGTTCCAGTGAGCGATGCTGAGGGAGATCCTTTGGTAAGCTTTCGTTTCTGAAACAGCAGAACTGCTTTGTTTCCCTTGTTTTTAGGGATTAGAAACAGGAATAAGAAAGTAAAGGACAACTGAGGAGTGATTAAAAGCTTTAGCATGATAAGGCAATGTTTCTAGAGAGGTCATCAAGTGAACTCTCGGAATGAATTTGCATGGAAAGCCAGTTCAGTTTTGCAAGAAATGGAGGAAGAAGTTTTTCACATTCAGTTATGTGAAAAGTATCAGAGGATACTTTGAGGACTCATTTTTTGAGGAGTGACTGAAGATGAGTGTAATACACTTAATTCCTACCCTGTGGAATTAAATTACAGTGAATCCTTTTCATTTAGCCTGTTTTGCTGCAATCACAAAATAGGCTTGTTGCTTTACTTCATATGGCTTTGAGAGCTGTATTCTTGACACCAAATGAAAACTGAGATTTTCAAGGAATACAAGAACTAATTTATGAATTAGAAATACCACACAAAAACGTAGAAAAACGTTAACGTGTAATTGTACAGAAAGTATAAATTGAGGTTGAAGGTAACACTGGATGCACATTTTCTTCCAATGGGAAATGGTTATTGAAGCTGCTGTGCCAGCTGGACACCCTGAAGCTGTTCTCTTGAGCTGTTAATTTTTGTGGGCAGTTGGGAGTATAGAAATGTGTGTTCCAGTGTTTACCAGCTCATATATACATATGCAGACATTGAGCTAGGTATTAGGATGTTTAGATTTCCTTCATTTGATCTATCTGTCTGTATTTCCATGGGTCAGAGGGAAGAGAGGGGAAGGATGCTTGTCAAGTACAGCTGTCAAGTGACCCCTTCAATCTTCTCATTTCCATCTTCACTGGAAAAGCATTCTTTTTATGACTAACTTGCATGCTGCTGTAACACAATTTACAGTTAATATCTCTCATCAGAGTCTCATTATCAATTACGCTGCTTGTTTCTTCCTTTCCTTTGTTACCCACTGGCAAAGTGGATGCCACTGGGGATTTTATATGGAGTTGGTATTCTGTCTACCTCAGAATACAGGTAACAGTGATGACCTGTGCCTTTGCAGATGAACATGCTAATGAGACTGCAAGAAGCAGCCAACTACTCGAGTCCTCAGAGTTACGACAGTGACTCCAACAGCAACAGCCATCAGGATGACATCCTCGATTCGTCTCTGGAGTCAACGTTGTGATTTTCCTCAGACGGAAAGAGGTGGTTCCCACTATCACTCTTCCACTTACCAAGAACCCTGCTCACAGTCTCATTGAAAAGAACATGTTCCTGGGCTGGGATCTCAGTATTAGAGCTGCAAGAACAACAAGACACTTGGAATCAGTCTTGAACCTGGGTGCAGGCAACCCAAGCAACGTTTGTATTGTTTTTCTTTTGACAATGGTGAGAACTGCACTAATTACTTTTTTTTTTCCTATTTAGTTGCTGTAAACTCTCATGCCTAAGATACTGAAGATGTTAAAAGTAATCATTACTAAAAGTTGAAGGGGTGGGAGGGGGGAACTTCACAGTTATGAAGCAAACAGCTTTGTGCCATGTACTGTCCGGAAGGAGAGGGGAGAGGAAATGTTTGCCTATGCTGCTTCTGACCAAACACATTTAGGTGAGGGCTGGACTTTTACCAAACAGCTTTGCAGATTAAACTAAGCTTCGTAGAGTTCTGGTGCTATAACAATATCATTTGCCTTGGTAATAATATTCAATAAAGGCAAAGCTGCAAAACAGGGAAGTTTGAATAAATATAAAAAAAGAGAAAAGGAAAAAAAAGGAAACGAAGCGCTGCTCTCCTTGCCAGTCTGAGACCTTGGCTCTCTTTCATTGTGTGTTTATAAAGATATATATATAAATAGGAATATATAAAAATATATATACCAGGTTTTTTCCAACACTGTGTAACAATCTGTCCTACCACAAGTGACAAATCAGGTTGCTCTTTGCTAGTTAAGGCCTGACTCTCTTCCACTTACATCCATGTAACCAATTCAGTTGACTTCAGCGGCATTGGCAGTCCTAGGGGAAAGGTTGGACTTGATGATCTTAAAGGTCTTTTCCAACCTTGTTGATTCTACAGTTCTACTACACTGATGTATTTACACTGAGGAGAGGGAGTTCTCCTCCTCCATGGAAGTCAGTGCAAAAGGTCCATGCCCCGTGAAGTCCTACAGCTCTGAAGGACCTTTGGTGAGCCCTGTACACAGAGGTGAGCTGCACCCCTGGAAAGGGTTTGATCGGACTGTCAGTTGCAAATTCTTGCCATGAAATGTTACAGCTGTTTTCTAAAAACTTTAAGTTTAGTTCAGAGCTTTCGTTACAATCAACCCAGACGTATAAATGGGTTACTTAAAACTCAGCTCTGTAACAGTTCCAGTGCTACTCTGGTGAAAACATTTGTGATTTTTCTTTTAAATTAAAAAAAAAATAACAGGATTTTAGCAGTATTCAGGTCTGGAAACCAAGGAGGGAAGGTACTTTTAAGTTTAGCTGGGCCATGCTTTTGAGTTTTGGCAGAGCTGTGAACCTGGTTTTCTTTCTCCTTCTCTCTGAACGCACACACCTACACTATCAGCGTTCAGCTTGGTACTTCTGTTTTGGAAAAAAGAACACCTCCCAAAGAATTGCACTTTCCTTTTGATGGCAGCAAAAGCTTACACCACCATCACCACACCATCAGCTGTACCTCAGCAAAAACACCACTCCTCAGTATGGGTTTGTACGAGCCTTTCCAGCTATCTTTTGGTGCTGACTTTTAAAGCAATGCCTTATTTTGTACTAATTGTGTTTGATTAAATTAGTGCTGTATATGACGGGGTTTTATTTAAAGAAACAGGGCTAAAGTCATCTCTTGGAATATCTTAAGTTGCTGTGAATATTGTTTGTAAGAGATAACTAGAATTTGTTTAAATGTGACAACAGAAAAAAAAGGAAATGAGAGAACATTTCAGGTTCATATCAATCTGCAGCTAATAAATCACTGAAGAGCTGTTTTATCCATGCAGTGGCGGGGGGGAAAGCTTTTCAACTATAATAAATGCTGTCATTAATAAATTACAGGAATATGCTGGTTTTTCAATGTACAGAAAGAAAACTTATTACAAACACTTTTTTAAGAGCTTGTGGGTTTAAAGTAACAGACAAGTTCATGCTTCTGTGACTCAGCTTGAGAGGATGGTTTTATTATACCTCATGACTTTCTGTAACATAACTGTACTTTGTCTTACTGAGCTGGTCTTGAATCTGCTCCTGTTACAACTTTTAAGTGCTGATGACTTTTTTTGTTTTTAAAGAAAAATATTTTAAAAGAAAAATTTAAATATTTTAATGATGGGGGTGGGGGAAGAACTTGGTGTTGTTACTGTTTTAACCTTACGAACTCTTATTTCATTATTTCACTGAATGAAATACCAAGGCTTACTCAGTCCATGTTTCTAATCCAGTTCTTGGTACTGTAAAAACGGGATAAATGTGTATGGAATCACATAGCATGCTGATGATGAGTTTGAGAGAGGTGAATTTTTCCAGTAGTCTTGACAATTCTGCTTCCCAGCACTGACTTTACCTGCTACTACTGTGAATTTTGGTACCTAATCCCCCAACTGAATCCATGCAGATGGAGCATGTGCCTGCAAAGAAAATCCAGTTGCAGGGCTAGGGCTTTAAATGGACTTGATATCCTAGAAAATGGCTCAGTTAACCTTTAACTGGGTGCAGTAAGAGATGTTTAAAATGATGTTTTATTTGTGGGAAACGGGGTATTTTTGTTTTTTTTTCCTCATTTTTAATCCTGTGCTTAAGCTCAGGAAGGAATTTCTGTTCTTATTTTTTATTGACAGTAGTTTGGATTACTGTGAGAGGCAGTTTGGAGTAGGCTAGTTATTCTAAACATCACAATATTCAGTGTCTCTTCTGAAACTTCGGGAAGCAGGGTTACCTGTTGTGCACACGTCTTAGTTTTTATCAAGCCTCTTCATAGATTTAAGTCTTTCTTTAAGTGACTTTGTTCTCATTTAAGGCTTTTTCAAAACACTTCCTTACTTTTATGCCTTTTTTTTTTACAAAGTTGGCTTGTGTAAAAAAAAAAAAAAAAAAAGCAAAATTCTATGCAACATTCGTGTTGAGTTATAAATTGACAGTAGAAAACCATTTTCTTCAGAACTGCCAAGAATGATACAGGCCATAAATGAGATGTGGTTTATTTGGGGAAGGGGAGGGAGGGGGTTGGCTAGCCTTTTTGTATATTTTGGAAGAAGCAAACTGCTATTTCATTGTTGATGCTTAACTTCGGTATTATGTGTATGAAATCTTGTCTAAATGTGGCAATTTGCTTTCAAAGAAAAAAAAAACTACAAAAAGAAAGCAAAAAAAACCTCTTTGTTGCTATTCAATGGAAGGTTGCTGTTTTGATCTAGTCGTTTCCAGTGGAACAGTTTATGAAATATGTTCTATAAGATGTACATTTTTTCATTGTAACATAGAAATGTAAATATTTGATTAAAAGTGCTGCATTTTGATGAATTTTTTCTAGCCATTTTTAAAGAGAAAAAACTAGGAATTGAGTATTTTGTGTACGTTTATGATGTTTTCCATTTGCTCCTCTCCCTATTTAATTTTCAGTTCTCATTTAGGATTGGAATTTGTGAATGGTCTGTTTGAGATCATGCTTCCCCTTTCTCACCCTCCCCAATTCTCCCCCTTCCCCGCCCCCAGTGTCATGGAGAATAAAGCTGATGATTGTACCAGTCTTAAATTATTCATGATTCAATAAAATTGATGCTTATTTATTCAGATTTGTGGCTTCCCCGAACTCTTAATCAGCATTTTCTGGGTTTTTTATTTGAAGATTGTGAGGTTCACTTTGTTTTTATTGGCTTCCTATAAGTACTTGTGAAAAGATGCCAACAGCCTTTACCATATCCAGGAGGAATTTAGCAGAGGGACTACACCAGTGCAATTCTCTTGCCCGTAGCTAATGTTTGCAAACATCAAGATCTGCTCAAGACAACATTGGTCTATCTATTTAGAGCATCTCAGCATAATGCTCAAAGTCAAACAGTACATGGCCATCAGGATGTATCCTGATAACAGCTGGTTCTAGCTTCTTCAAGACAAGTCCCTGTAGGTCACAAGGGCTGCAGGTGCAGTAAGTGTCAGGCTTAGTCTGAACATACTTTTGCAGAATGACTTTTACAGCATCCCAGACTGGTTTGGGTTGGAAGGGACCTTAAAGCTCATCCAGTTCCAACCCCCTGCCACCAGCAGGGACACTTCCACTAGTCCGGGTTGCTCCAAGCCCTGTCCAACCCAGCCTTGAACACTGCCAGGGATGGGGAGCTTGTCGGAGTACTTTATTTGGTGACCCTGGGCAGATCAGACATCACTTAGAATAAAGCCATGACATATTTTCATTTGCAGAAAAAAAAGGTGACAAAATTTTCCTGGTAACTTTGCAAAAGCAGAGTATTTGTTGGCATCACTTGGATCTCCAAGAAGAGCTCCAGCATAAGGCCATCTGCAAGTCTTCACTTGCTCTGGTAGGTCTTTCAAACTATTTTCATTCTCATCTTTAGGGAGTTGATTTAAAGGAAGGAAACTTAAGGGCATTAAGCACTTGTGTTTACAGGCTCATAGAGTGGTTTGCGTTGGAAGGGACCTTCAAAGCTCATCTCATCTAACCCCCTTGCAACTAGTCTCTTCAACTAGATCAGGTTGCTCTGAGCCCTGTCCAACCTGGCCTTGAATGTTTCTAGGGATGGAGCATCTGCAACCTTTCTGGGCAACCTACACATTCCACACATTATTACAATTTCCTCTTCACCTAGTTAATAGAGACAACTATGATTATACAGTAATAAATTCACATTGCTCAGTAGGAACATGTAGGGATCTATTACCCTTTCTTTCCAATAAAGAATCTTAACTCAGAAAGTACTCTCTTTTCAGAATGGATAAATCCAGACCCCTCTGCACTTAAAATGTAATGAGTAATTCCTAACAGTAGTAGCTGGTTGGTTGTTTTTTCCTGGATGCTATTTTCATATTTCTGCCTGCCTTTTTTTTTTTTTGACAGTTCCTTGTCGTTATGTGTCTTCTACTTACTGACATAAACTATTAATGTTGGTAAGACAGATCCACCTGTATCAAAGAAAGAGTTTTGAAAGATTCTCTTTAAATTGAAGATCTGCACTCAGTTGAACCTAAAAATAGTCGTCTTTCAACAATGCAGCAGTGCAAACTGTACCTCAGATGGGCTTCATCTGTCTCTCCACAGCAATTTGCCAGAGGCAGAATAGTTTTGAACATGTTCACGCAGATTTGTCTGTGTTGTGTAAACTTCCTTTGATTCACAGAGTTGCATGTTCTAGAATTGGCCCTGGAAAATGCTCCAGCCCTTATCTTGGACAGAGTTTGAATCAATGCTGGACTGGCACCAAAACGTTTAATATCTCCCAGGAATTCTTCTTCGCTTTCTTTTTCCTGGCTGCCGTGTCCATTCTCCATGTTCTTGTTCTTCAGTGTGCACTGTCTTGCACACTCCTCTTCACATTTGTTTTCTCCTTTACCTCGTCTCCTCATCTTGTCTTTAACTTTTAATACCCTGCTTTTCTGTTTCAAATGTACTATTCTGTTCTTATTTTGTATCCTTCCTGGATCCACCTCATCATTTCTAAGAGCCGTAGGATCAGTGCTGACTTCCTTCCCACAATGGAAAGGGAAATTCCCTGGAGTCACTTACAAACTCAGGCACAGCCTGTGACATGTATTTCCACCCTTCACTTTCTGCTGACCTTTTCCATTGGTATCTTGAAGAAGTCACTTCAAGAACCAGAGAGGAAATGCCTTCTGATACCCTTAAAGCTCCCATCCTCTCTTCTGCACTTTCTGTGCACAATCTCATTTTACCACTTCATTAACATTGACGATTCTGATGTTAATCTCTATGTTAGGTGTGATAACTGAGTGCTCATGTTATAGGAACACCTGCTTTTCATTAGTTTCTAGCTTTTAATGCAGACAATCAGTCTGATTCTCTCTGCTCTACGGTTTACAGCCATAAAGAAGACTTTTGGGAGTTAGAACCAAGCACAGCAACTGAGGACAACTCTCATTTCTGCAAGTAACAGAGGGGCTGAATGTTGGCACATCCTTCCCCATCAACATCTCTGTTTGCTTAGCCACACAGATAAATCCATGTTCTTCTCTCCTTGCTTGATCACAGAACCACACACTGTGAGAGACCTTTAAAGGTGATCTAGTCCAGCCCCTCTGCGATGAGCAGGGACATCTTCAACTACACCAGGTTGCTCAGATACACAAATACTTCTGATTTGCTCAGTTGCTGGAGACATAAGGAGACTGAGTTAGTTACAAGGGATGGAGACCATGCTCTGGCTAGGCATGGGTAATTCCACCTCCTGCTCCTGTAGGAAGTTCACCCATACAGGGTTGGGCAATTAGGAGGTCTGAATGACCTTAACATGAGATGGGATCCACAGGCAATTGGGAAGAGGTTGTGCTTCCAGTAAGACCTTGTAGTAATCCTGCCTCAAAGATGCCTGTACATCAAGGAGTTGGTGATCCACACCACAATTAACTGGAGTACGCCCAGGCCTGTGCCGTGGCCTATGCTGCAAGAACAGCCTTGCCTTCAGGCTGGTAGTGTGCTGCACAGATCCCTTTTCCATAAGACAATGGACAATGCGTGGGGCCCCATGCAAACCTCATCTCTAAGATGATCGTCATGTTCAAACTTCCCTGGAGGGCATGTGTTCTTCAAAAGAGGCAATTTATTTTTTTTTTCTTCTCTTTTTGGCTCAACTGTGGCATTCTCAAGCTCTGTGGTACCAAAATGGAGCGTGGCTGGCAAGGACTTTCTGTTAGGAAAGATTATTTCATACTGAATGGATAAACATGCTTTCCTGCTTATGGTATTAACATCTGGGGCTTGTTAGATGATTTCCACACCTATGGGTAAGTGTTTTTTCGTGGGCATATGGCAATATTAGCACAGTGCTCCTGGTCTGAGGCTGTGCAGGAGGCCGTCTGCCTTGTCTGCCCTGGTTTTGGCACAGGTGAAAACACTCCCAGCTCTCCCAGTTGTGTGGGACACTGGTTGAGCAGCCTTTGAGCTGAGGAGGGGATCGAGGGGCTGGGGTTGCCATGTAGCAGTTAACAGCATGGGCTCCCTGAGAAAGGGATTTGTTTTCTCCTTCTCCCGTCCAAAAGCTGCTTTCCCATGCTGGGGGAGATCAGAGTTCCAGCAGGCACAGATGTTGAACCACCTGGTTTCTTAGGGGGTAAAATAGCCAAGAATTTCCTGCCCTGAGCTCACAGTTAAAGATAAATCCCCTTCTCCGCCTTCCCCAGTGTCAGATATTTCCATCCTGGCTGCGAAAAGGAAGAATAGACATATAAGACCACTCTGGGCCACTGGGTCTTTACAAAGTGCCCTTTAATACCATAAAGCAGCAGTTGTTATGTTATACAGGATTATTTTTTTGAATAGTTTCAAAAACTGTGGATGCTACTAGTGAATATGGCTCTCTTTCCATCTCCATGAAGGCAGGAAAGGCTTTTTCTTGCCATTCCTCCTTTTCCAAAGAATACAAAGAACTGTCTAAAACAATAAATACATAAATAACAATTTTTACAGAGCCAGCAGTTTTGTATTAGCCTCACCAAGACAAGCTAGTTGCACAGAATAGGGGGAGGTGGCCTCTGACACTCTTCAAGTTAACTGCAAGTTATGAAACATTTTGCTCTTAGAAATACACCCAAGCTGAACTCTCAGTGGGCATCCACAGTGGGAACAAACCCAGTTGTCATCAGGTCTTCCTAAAGTACCTGGGATCTCTCCAGGTAAGTGAATAAGTTTATGCCTCTGACGTAAGGCCTCAGGAAGGGTAGCTGTTTCTGCAGGGCTTCTCCTGGTACAGCTGTTCTGCATGAGCCGTCACAGGGTAGCTGTGAGCTCTGGCTTCACCATTCAGAGTATAAAATGGAAGCCTTGAGGAGGAGGACTCTTTCTCTATAGGCCACAGAGGTAGTCTGGAAGCTATTGGTAAGTAAGAAAACATCTCTTTAATTTCATGTGGCGATATCTGTATCCCTGAATCAGAAATGGTTGTTGCTGGTGATCGTGACATGTTCTTTTTGCTGTAGAAAATGGTTCTTGCAAAGAGAAATCAAAGAGTAAGACTGATATGGCACATTTCACACAAGGATTTTCCCCTGCTGAGTGGCAATTTTAAGTTATTTCTCTGTTAGTAAGGCTATTTGTTTAGTAGAGTAAGATGTAATATAGTATTCATGTTGAAAAGAGTCTGAAATCATTATTTTTTGTAACATTCCAAGTGCAGACAAGCTGTAAAGAGCAGAGGGTGTAAGATGATTAGTAGCTTCTGTTGAATGCTGAATTAGGAGAGATTATGTCTAAGTGATACCTGCTCTTGTTTTGAACATGTTCCTTTCTTTAGTGTTGTACTGTGACTGATGGTACCTGTGGCCTTTGTGAACTGTAAAACAAATATGTGTTTTGAATTTAATTTGTCCTTACAGGTTACTTAGCTGTGGTCTTATGTTTCTGAACTACTAAAATTTTGGTTTTAAGTAGTTGTCATGGGGTGCTCTATCACTGAAAAAGCCTGATGGATAATACGTTTTGTAGCATATACAGTGTTCATAATGCATGTGGCAGCTCTTTTATTTGACCTTGGATTAGCACTCGGGTAGTTAGTGCCAGTTGCTGTTCAATGCACGTTTGTGTAACGTTTTGGGTATGCCTGGGACATGTGCTGCTTCTTTGGAGAAGCTCTTTTAAAAACAACAAACAACCCCAAAAACCAAACAACAAACCCTTGTGGTGTTTCACTACCTTTTGTGTTTTGTAGGATAAATGCTTTATGTGCCTTACCCATTCGCTGCCCTGTTTCAGGTGTATGACCTTAATTGCTAATTGCTGTGAGGTGTGGAGTGGTAGAAGATGATTAAAGTGGTGTGCCTTGGCCCAGGTGTGTCCAGTTACTTAACTGGAAAATAGCTAAACACTTGGAACAGTCTTCAGAGGGGTGCTCGATGCCATGTGCCTAGCTGTGTTTAGGAGGTTTTTGGACAATGCCTTTTAATTACATGTTTTTAATAACATGCTTTGAGTTGAGGTAAGGCGTTCGGACTAGGTGATTGTTATAGGTCCCTTCCAACTGGAATCTTCTGTTTCATGCCTTTCCTCACAGCTGCAGTAGCATAGTAAAGTGGTGCAAACAGGGATAGCTGTGTTCAGGTTACATCTGCTGCATTGATTTGGTTTGGTGTGTTGAGTGCTGGGCGTTAGTCTAGGGAGCAGAAAATAAGTAAACTTGTAATGAAATACCTGTTTTAGCAGAACCCTACCTGTATGCAAGGCAGGAAGCATGGTAGTTTCTGTAGTGTGTATTTGTATCTAAAAACAAATGCAGGTAGTTATGGATTTGCTTTGTGTTGTACAAGTGATCCTTGACTGGACTTGATTCTGAAGAGCTACCTTAAGTTTATCTTTTCCATTCTGTTTCTCTACCCCTTAAGAATATTTAATGACATTCTCCCAGTCTACAAACTGTAGTATCTTAGCAAGGTGAAGAGTATTCTTATGACACACTCCTAATCTACAAACTGCAGCATCTGAGCAGGGTAAAGCAGGCCAAGTGTCCACACTCTGACCTCTCTGGGCAATAACCGAAAGGAAGGAGGAGAGTCAGAAAGGCTTTAGAGGGGATAACAGGGCAACATCAGCAGAAATTAAGTTGCATTTAAATGCAAGGAGGGAGAAGCTGTACTCGTTTTAACTGTAGAAAGTCTATACTTGGGTCAAGTTGCTTCCTAGTTAAAAGGCAGATAGATGTTCTTGTAAGATTATTTAATTTGAAACTGATAGATTCTTATCAAATCACTATTCTGTTGATGAAAGGTAGTTGTCTTGTCTTTTTCTGTTTAGCTCCAGACAACCTACAACAACTTGTAAACCAGAAGCAAGTGTTACTGAATAATCAAATTTGGAAATCTACTTTTTGTTTTTATTTGACAATCATTCACTTTATTATATATTTAAAGTCTGTACATGGTAAAATACAAAATAAAAGCATTTCTTTATAAGTTACACAATTAAACAGCTACATTTGTCTGTAGTTTAGCTGTCGGAGAAGCCTTGTTGAGCTGCTGTTATATTCATTCACAATAACCTTGGTATAAAACATCCATACAGAGTAAGTGTACAAAATAGTGTACAGTTCATATAAGCTGTGCAAAGACAGCAAAGTTCAGTCAAAAATCAAAGAGGCATATCCGCTTTCCTCTGTCCACGCCATGGATAGCAGAAGCAAAGTGGAAAATAACCAAAAGGCTGTGTGTGTGGGGGGAAAGGTGGGTTAGACAGTGCTTGGGATGTAGTATTGATGCATAAATTAAAATGAAAAACATATAAATAGATAAGGCTTCTATTATACAAGGCACACTTAGATTATTATACCTTAGAAGTTATTCCAGGGGTTTTAATGTCTGTTGCACAAGTATATTGGGGTTAGGAGGGAAGCAGTGTTTGGTTTGTGTCCCCCAGTGTTTACTTTGAGGAGAGGGTTGCTACATCAGACCAGTCTTTGGGGGGTTGAAATCTTAACAGTAGTTGGAAATTCACTTGCGAGGCAGCAAAAATGGCCACAGCATCTATATTATGGTTTTTTGTTGTTTCTTATCTGGGGAGGGCAGGGAGTTTCCCTCTTAACAGGCTACACTTTCCTCCCTGCCATGAAGCAAGGAGCTTCTGTTGCCTGGTTTTGGGAGAAGAGCATCGAGCGTATGTTGATTGTTACGCAGAGAGAGTTATGAAAATGGTAGCAGATGCTGTGAATATGATAACCTCCACATGGGGCAAAGACTAAGGAATACCCATGAGTAGGCAGTCTTGCAGCTATGTGATAAAGAACCTGCACTGGTGAAGCATGTGGACGTTTGGGTGGGACATCACCTCTTCAATTTATAGCACTTCGTTTTATTTAAATCTTTGCAATGTCCCCATGTGATGGTGAGGGGCAAGCAGGTGATTTAAGAGACTGTTATCTCCTCTTCTTCCTCTTCCCCTTCATCATCCTCCTCCTCTGAGTCTGAGAAGTCTGAAGGTTTGCTGGGGCTGCTAGAATGGGATGGAGAAGGAGACATCTGGGAGTCCAGTCTGTCCCTCAAGTGTAAATGTTCTGGGGACTGGTGGTAGCTTAAGGGATGCTGGGGGCTGGGTGGGCACACAGGGGGAACTTCTTCCTCCTCTTCCTCCTCTCCTGAACATTTCTTGCCTACGTCACTGAGGTCTGGGTGAGGGTTGAACTTGGTAGGAAGGGTCTGTTCTCTGCAGCCACCAGAAGAGAGGAGCTCTCTTTCTTTGGAGTTCCTCCACTTCATCCTCCTGTTCTGGAACCAGATCTTCACCTGGGGGGTGAAGTGACACAGAAATGAAACAGTTCAGAGAAACAGGATCCAGAAAAGGTCTTTGGTTGCCCCCTCAATACTCTGCTCATGCCCATACTGAAGCTAACAGGAATGACAGATCCTAACCCTAGGAGATTGGTCAGGGTGAGTAACAGTATTGTGGTGTGGTCTGTCCTGTCCTAGTCAGCCAGCTGGGAACCTTGCAGGTTTTTTGGCTCTGTTGATGCTCATGGCTCTGTAACTTGCTTTGGGCTTTCTCCTGGTCATGGACAGTTCTCCCTGCTCCCAATCCCTTCTCCCAGGCTGATCCCTGGGGTGGGGAATCCAGCTCCCCACTTAGAGCCCCCCTTACCTGTGAGTCCTTGAGGCCCAGCTTGGCTGCCAGCTTCTTCCTGTCGGGTTTGCTGATGTACTTCTGCTTCTGGAACATCTTCTCCAGTGCCTTGCGCTGCACGTCGGAGAAGACAGCACGACGTAGCATGCCCCGGCGGGGTTTACCGCGGGCGGCCAGCGGCCAGGAGAAGGTGCCAGGGATGGGGACCACGGTGGAGGCAGCTGCTGAAAGAAGGGGGATGCACAGCACTGAGCAGAGCAGGGCCAGCTTCCCATTGCCCCCTCCCTGCCCTTCTGGTGGGCACTCATAAACCTGGGGCTGTGAAAAGGAGCTTTAGGCTTAACTAAGCACCCCCCTTTCAGCCAGTGATTGCTGGGATTAGATTTATCAACTCAAATGTGTAAAGTGGATCAATAGTGGCTGGTTTTGTTGGGAGATTCAAAGGTCTCCGGCCTGAAAAGGCAAAGCGAGGCGTACCAGCTAAGATAGAGGTATAATAAAAAAGCTTTCCCTCCTGTTCATAAGCATTGGATTTAATTTTTTTTTAGGCGCTTTTATTTCAGATGCTTTATTATGCTCGAGATGAAAATGAGGACTTTTCTGATTCTGAACAAAACCGCTCCTCTTCAGATGCAGTTTTGATCAATCAGTATTCATCTTTTTATATTAATCTTTTCTCTCCACCCCCCCCCCCCACAGTAATCAGAGACAACAAACAACACAC